>NC_058167.1:1869658-1979658 GCF_020080835.1 Cotesia glomerata | reverse complement strand
TGTTGAATTTAAAAAAATAAATGATAAAAGTTATTTTATGATGAAATGACATTTTTAATTTTGTTTCTTACAAATACATAAAAAAAGAAAAAATATGTAATTCTTAAAAATAACAATTCTTCATTAAAAATACAAATATTAAAAATTACGATTCTTTTTTTGGAATAATTTTGTTATATGTGAGTAAACACAAAATTATAAATAACTAACCTATGGAAATTGTTTAATTTATTACAAAAATGCACATTATATACAATAGAGCTATCAATTTCTCTAAAAAAAACTTAGTCTTCTAAGTTTTAAATACCTAATTAATTTTACAAATGAATCTGATATTCAAGAATAGAATGATCTCATGTTTTTTTTTTTGTTTGCAATGAAAATTCTTTAATTATAACATAATTTAAGATTGTGTTTTATTCAATGCTCGCATTGATGTCAAATTTATCAAAAGAGGCTGATTTGGATAATACTTACGTGATGGAATTTTCTTAAATACAGTTTTTGCCATGAAATCTTGGAAGCGCTGTGCGTAAAATCCTGGCCGATGCACTGACACTGTATCCTAATTATGAAATAATAAATAATGAAATATTTATTCACAATAAAAGAAAAAAAATGATAGTTAAAAAATTAAGAACAGCACAAGTCTAAAAATTACATTGCAATGCATAAGTACCAACGTGAAAATATCTCAAAAATTGGTCGTAACTAAAAACGCAATATACAGAACGACTTCTATATCATTATTTTTCAGATGATAACCGAGCTTAGTACGCAGATGAGAATAAATGAAAAAAAAAAAAAAAAACTACATTATGCAAAAAAGTGCTCATGGTAAAAGAAAAAATAATTCAGTCCTACATAATTGATAAAATAAGGATTCTTAATATTGAAAAAACTTACTTTGATTTCGATACAGTAAATGATAATAATTTTCTCAGTTACATAAAGAAACGTTTTTTTTAACGAAAATTACTATAAATATTTTATATTTATTACAGAAATATTTTTATTCAATTTTTCCGCGCTTATACTCACGTATAAGGAGCATAGAAGTCGGTATATATTGTAACTTTTGTATAAATTTTAACTATTGTATAAATTTTCACTAGAAATGAACCGCAATAAATCTTTGCACAGCTTGGAGAACTATAGTCAAGAAATCGTTATTTTCAATGCACATATGTGTAGTCAAGAATTTTGGTACTCTAGAATTTGCGCTACGAGCTTAAGATTATGATACATCCAACGCGGGATCGAGCACGTTCTAATTTCGCTGGGCGATGTGAGGGATTTTTTCAGCGGTCTCAATTGCAATTGACTATTGTTTTTTGAGTTAACATGATGGGGAAGCCAAGGTTTTGACCGTCTGAAGTCCCGCAAGACTACTGTAATAGCGCCCCGTACTCACTGATACATCGAAAATGGCCAAGTGCCTAGCATCTTCTTTATAAAGTCCACGTTAGCGAACCATATAACGATTAGTTAAGCCCTCTACCTCTTCCTTCAACTCAGTTTGTCAGTAACGCTGTATTACAGTATTGCAATTTCTTGGGTCCGAAATCATGTTCCAGAAACTTACTGTAGGTACATTACGGTCCATCCTACAGAGTCCACTATGTAGCATAAGGCACGTTACAATGGAGGATGCCTGTGCTCCAAGGGCAACTTTAGTGGTGAAGAACCCTTTTACTTTGACACGTTCGCTTCCATCAAAGTGAGAGGTCTGAAGGTATAATTTGACCCATACAGTCACATTACCGGGGCTTGCAGTGGTATTCGCTAGTTGACAACAGCGAGTTCTTTCTTGCCTTGATTCGAACAATTTATCTGGTCCTTTTTCATTTTATAAGGAAGACTCAAATCTTAGTGTCTAAAAGCGTGACGACCTTCATAATTGCTACGTCCAATTCCTTTGAAATTGGGAAATTAACATTTTTCTTTTTCCTATCCATTCCGCGCTTTGATTGTCGTTTTCATTCTCAAAGTCGGACTCGCTTAATCATTAAAATTTGTGTCATTGTTGATGAAAAAAATAGTGTCTCTGTCAACTTATTTATTTGGTTTCTCGTGGCAAAATAATTTTAGGGACTTTTCGAAAAACAAAACAGGAATTCAAACGGTGCAAATGTGATACATTATTTCTGGCATCTGACTAAATGTATATTCACAATTTATGCGTTCGTTGTTAATATCCGGTTATCTGTGGTTTAGATTTATTTTCATAAACAGATTATCAAGATACGGCGATAATCTGATGGAAGTGAAACATATTCGAGAAGGTCCTTCCGCTCTTGTTTAATTAAATAAAGTTCAGTATCCAAGGATTAATAAATTTAACTGAAATACAAATGAAAGATAATAGAATTCGAAAATAATTATTATGCTTGTATATTGATCATTAAAATCAAAAGAATTATAAGAGAAAATAATTAAATATAAAATATAAAAGTAACTCGCTTAAATCAGCAGATAATAACTCGTAGATGATTTGGCAACGTTGCGTTTCTTCTGTTGATGTTTTTTATATTTATCTACAATATAGTCTCACCAATGCTAACCTTAATCTTTCGCGATAAAGATGTTTATAAGATAGAAAAGTGTTTTAAAAGTAGAATCATTATTGTCGGAAAATATTGATAAAAAATCACGTGCCACTAGTATACTTGAAAATTATAAAAGTATTGAAGAAAACTTAAAATCTGTCGGTGAGCAAAAACATTGATGATAATAATATTACAGTTTGTTCGATCATAAATTACTATAATTGAGGATGGTTTTACTTGTATCACTGTAGAGTGTTTTACAAGGGAGGGTGGGGAATTATTGTCTCTCCACTTTTTTCTCCGCAATATAGTCTCTCAACCCCGTCATTATAACTCTCAACCACTTTTTCGTCCCCACCCCCCTGCATGTCGGGATTTTTTCATGCCCGACACACATGTGCTGCGACTGTGGCCGACTTACGCGTTATAATCAGTACCTGCATTTGCATTACGGTCTTAAATAGTATGGAGGTACTTCTATAATGGCATTTTACCTCCATAACTATATGGGAAAACCACAGAAAACCCGACCGGTACAGAGGCTGGCAATGAAACGCACATATTCTTAGTTTATAATCATTGAAAAATATTGGTGCGCGCCGGAATCGAACCCTGGTCCCACTCTTTCGAAATGCAGGTACCGAGCCGATTAGGCTATTGCCAACCTTTCATAAATTACTATTATTTTCTTATTCAATATTAAGCTTACGTACCTACTTTTAAATATATACTAAAATGTAAAACTCATGATTAATTTAAAGTTAGTTGAGTACCGAAATTATTGAAAAAAATAGACCTTGACTCCTTATTGTTTAATCCTAAACAAGGATTAGAGCGCGCGCGTATAGTAATCAATTTACATTTCTAATATCTGGTATCGAGTTTGAAATTTTACATGATTTTTGAAGGCTCATATCTTAACAATTTCTACAATATATAATCTATTTTATAGCAAAAAATCAAACTTGCATAGTTCAAAAACTTAATTTTTAGGTTTCTTGATAAGCAATCTGCGAGTAAATAAATTGTAATAATTTGTTATCGCGAAAATAAAATTAACAATATTAATGTTGCTGCATCATAAAAAATAATAATTGAAAATGTAACATCATTCGCATACAAAACTCCGTCGTTTATCTTACAGTTTTAGAAAAATCAATTTCCTATTCATTTTTAAATTCTACAGTTTTTCTTCATTTTTAAAAATAATCATTACATCACGAATGCAAAAATAATCGATCGAATTTCTTGTGCTATACTTAATTGAAAGAATATATTCAAAGCGAAATCTGTTATTTTACTTTCTAAGCTGATGTCACAAGAAATAATTATCAATACTTATCTAAAGTAGTAATCTGAATTTAAAATATTAATAATTTATATACCCCATCGTGTATCATAGATTTCCATGTATGTTCAAGTTTCTTTTTCAGTCGATAACTTTGAAGAATATCAATGATCCCAATAAAAAGTAGAAGACGCTCGCCTCGTGCATTTCTTGCTGGAATACCACCAGGACTGCTAGAAAAATTGGATTGATCCTGATCAGATATGATATAACAAGAAAACTAGAAATACCGATTTTTTGACAATTTGATTTAGTTTACTAACGGTACATCATCTTCTTCATCGATAGGTTCACTTTCAGCTTGAATACTTTCCATCGCTGTGCTATGAGCAACTAGTCTTTGACGATTGATGCTCCGTGACCGGTTGAGTGCCGTAGCACCTCCTTTATCAGGACGGTCTCTATCATAGACAAAATTCTGACCTTGGGAAATAGCTTTACCAATTTCTTCCTCATCAGTTGAAGATTTCTGATCCTATGATATCAAAATAATACAAAACAATAATTATGTATGTATATACCGCATGAACCCTTAGCGACCGCACATGGTAACTAGTTACCCTAAACTCAGAAAAAGTAAAATTTTAAGTCTAAAACTTTTGAAATTGATACGTCACGACATCTGCCGATAGTAGACAAGTCTGAGATGTGATTCTATTATATGAAAAAAAGAAAAAACGCCATAAGTTACCTTAAGTGACCGCTATGTGACCTGACTGATATGTGGCCGCTAAGGGTTAAAAACGATTTTTTGGAAGTTTTCATATTTTTCTTCCTAATCAAAAAAAATTACGAAATTAAAAAAAAATTAGGAAAACGGTTGACCCTGAGGGCCATCCCTGCAACTTCCCGCTACTGTCATGATTAATCACTCAAAATTGCACTTATTACGATTTTGAGCTCTTCGAGCTCAAAAATATAATTTTCGTATAGTTTTGAGCTCTCCAAGCTCATAAGTCTAATGGAAGTTTAACCCTTTCCCGGTTGACCTTGAATCTCTACTCTCAATTTGAATCGTACGTCTTATTCTTAAAATGAGAGAGCTATAGTCTATTTTTTAGATAGGGGGCCGGAAAAATGATAGAAGGGGACGCTTGTCTACACTACCACAACTAAACTTTCACTCATACAGCCTTACAACGAACTTTGATTGGCTCTATCCCCACTTGACTCACATCTAGACTCACCGATACTACGAGCCGGGAAAGGATTAATAAAACATTATTTTTTTAATTTCTAAACCGCAATAACTTTTAAATAAATAAACCGATTTTCACCCGGTTCGCGGCATTCGACGCCGTTTTTCAAATTCTATGATAAACTTTCAAACACAGATTGATCAGACCGAAAATTTCGCTGTAATTCAAAAAAACCAATTTTTTATTTTTAACTTCCCGCTAAGAAAATCGAAGATTTTCAAAAATCGTAAAGTTATTGTTTTCGACCCGTTTTGCAAAAATCGAGTTTTCATCAGATTTCGACGTTTGAAGGTCACAGAAAGCTTCCCTGACTATCCCCGCTAGGTTTTCACGGTGTCTGTATGTGTGTGTGTATGTGTGTGTGTGTGTGTGTGTGTGTGTGTGTGTGTGTGTGTGTGTGTGTGTGTGTGTGTGTGTGTCTGTGTGTGTGAAAGTATGTGAACCGCTTATAACTTTTGAACGGCTTGACCGATTTCATCGCGGTTAGTGCCATTCGAAAGGGCTTGACCAAACTCAGATTTTGAAAACGATTTGGACCGATTCAGATCAATAGATTTTGAGAAATCTTCAAAAAACTAAAGAAAAAAATTTTTTTCAAATGTGGTTTTTTTGGAATAACTTTTAAACGGCTTGATAGTTCAATTCCAAAAACTAATCAGCTCTTGAAGCCAAAAAACCACGTCGATCGTCACCAGTCCGGTCAAAATGTGTGTATGTATGTATGTATGTATGTATGTATGTATGTATGTATGTATGTAAACCTCTTATAACTTTTAAACGGCTTGACTTATTTCATCGCGATTGACGCCATTCGAACCGGCTCGACTGAACTTAAATTTTTAATACATTTTAGACCAATTTGGATCAGTATAATTTGAGAAATCTCAATAAAACTGAGGAAAAAAATTTTTTCAAATGTGGTTTATCTAGAATAACTTTCAAACGGCTTTACTGATCGATTCCAAATATTACTCAGCTCTTGACATTAAAAACCACGTCGATTGCCATCAAGCCGGTCAAAATCGGTTGATTCGTTCGAAAGATATCGTGAACGAAAGAAAACCGAAAAAAGTGTTTTTTCGGAATAACTCCGAAATTTCTGGCGTGATCAATTTAAAATTTGAGATTCTTTTCGAGGCTTAAAAAACTGCGTCGAATGCTGCCAATCACATGAAAATCGGTTTATTCATTCAAAAGCGGTTTAAAAATTCAAAAAATAGTGTCTTATTAAATCTCTATCAGACTTTTGAGCTCGAAGAGCTCAAAAGCATAGGAAAGCAATCTCTTTGAGCTCGGAGAGCTCAAAATAACCCACAAATTGTATTTTTGAGCTCGAAGAGCTCAAAAGCGTCATTGGTGCAATTTTAAGCGCCTAAGTATGGAATTAGCGAGAAGTTACAGGGATGGCCTTCAGGGTCAACCGTTTTTCTAATTTTTTTCGTCATCGATAACTCACGAACGAATCAACCAATTTTGACTGACTTGAGGGCAATCGACGTGGTTTTTTAATGTCAAGAGCTGAGTAATTTTTGGAATCGATTAGTAAAGCCGTTTGAAAGTTATTCCAGATAAACCACATTTGAAAAAATTTTTTTCCTCAGTTTTATTGAGATTTCTCAAAATCTACTGATCCAAATTGGTCTAAAATGTATTAAAAATCTAAGTTCAGTCGAGCCGGTTCGAATGGCGTCAACCGCGATGAAATCGGTCAAGCCGTTTAAAAGTTATAAGAGGTTTACATACATACATACACACACACACACACACACACACACACACACACACACACACACACTCGTCGGAAGAAGCCAAACTCCCACCGGGCGCGTCCCCAGGTGGCGGATAGGGGGTCCTAACCGGTCGTAAGATCGGCGGATTGGGGCGAAATAAAATAGCCCTCGCGGACCAAATCAGGCATCGGAGCTGAAGAATAACAGCCACCGTCCGTGTATCCTTGTGGGTCGGAGAAAGCTCGCTGTTCTTCGGAGCAGAGGGTAAGAGCGAAATAAAATAGCTCTCGCGGTAAAAAACGAAAACTCCCCTTTCGGCAGGAAGGGTTGGTCACACCATCTGACCTAGGGTCACGTACGCAAGCGGATAAGGTGACGCTGCTCGAAAGAGATGTGCGGAATGATCCTTATAGCGCGGTGTACGTGGTAACTCCCGGCATCTACGTGCCGCACCCACGGGAGCAAGAGGAAGCCGATGAAGGAAGCAGGTGCAGGGTCGAAGCGGTTGAGATTTCCCGCTTCAATGACCGAAAGCTCTTATAGCAATGGAGGTAGCTGTAAGAGTGATCACCCCTCCACTTCCGGAGACATCGCGTTCGGAGACGACCTTTTGCTTTGGAGTATCACTCAAAACCATGGAAGAAACGAAAAATCAAGAAAAGGACAGGAGTATTAGTGGGCCTCACGCCCAAGAAGCAGTGATTACCGTAAGCACTGAGATGAAGCGGACGCAAGCGCTGGAACGCCTCGAAAAGCTGACCAGCGAACTGCATGAGTTTGTCCAATCAAAGGTCAATATCCATAAAGAGATAAAGGCCAAGGCAACCGGGGTAGTTAACGCCCTTCGAAGGTTTAAAAAACTGGACGAAGAATGGCAGTCACCTCGACGACTTACTCCTCGTTTTACGCCGGAGAAGAGCAGTCAACTTACTGTGGAGATCGAAGAATCAATGGACACCGGAGGCGATGCTGACGGTGAATCTGATGCTAAAGACGAAGGTCATACTTCCAACAAGTCTAACAAGAGGAAGGACCGAAACTCCTCAGATGGAATAGATGGGCGATTGACGAAGAGAAAGGACTTGAAACCAAGTCCTCCGAAAAACGTGATGAAGCAGAACGCCGAAAAAAAAGACGCGACTGATTGGAAAGATGTCCACACAAGGAAAGAGAAACGGAGGCTAGCCAAAGAACAGCTCCCAAAGGAGCCTCCAAAGAAGCCCAGGCCGGAGCCTAAGCGCAAAAAACCGCTCAAATGGATCAGACACGACGCACTGATCATCCGCCCGGCCGAGAAAGCAAAGTACGCCGAGATTTTGCGTCGCATAAAGAAGGACGTCCCTGATGAGCAAGTTTGCACAACAGTGGACAAGATCAACAAGACCAGAAGCGGGGACTTGCTGATTACGATTTCGCGGAAGTGCGTAGACAAAGGCCAAGGCCTGCAACATACCATCGCAAACATTCTTAAGGAGGAGGCCAAAGTGATCTGCAAAGGGCCACAAGAAGACATCGAGATCCGAGACCTAGATGACACCACAACAAAGGAGGATATTCAGGCTGCCCTGCATACGGTAAGCAAGGAGCTCTGCGAAATACTACCAGAGACAATCAAGATCCGCAAAGCCTACAGAAGTACCCAAACCGCTGTCGTGACACTACCGGCTGCAGCAGCTCAGAAGATATTAGAAGGAAGCGGTAAAATCCGAATTGGCTGGGTCAACTGCCGAATTAGAGCCACGAGAAAACCTACCCAATGCTACAAATGCTGGCATTTCGGGCACCACGGATCCCAGTGCAGAAGCAAGACAGATCGATCCAAGCTATGCATCAGATGCGGCCAAGAAGGACACAAGATTGCGGACTGTAAAAACCCAGCGAAGTGTGTATTATGCGCGGAAAATAAGAGCGCAGAGAACGCTGCCCATCACGCCGGCACATACAGGTGCCCGGTATACAAAGAGGCACTCCAGAGAATGACAAGCAAGCAAACATGAGGATATTACAGCTTAACCTCAATCACTGTGAGGCCGCGCATGACCTGCTCGTGCAGACCGTGCGTGAATTAGAGCTTGATTTAGTAATAATAGCAGAGCCATACAGACACCTGAATAACCAACCTTGGGAAACTGACAGCACCACCAAGGCTGTCATCTGGTCCTGTGGCAAACTTCCCTTCCAGAGCATAGTGAGCAATGATAGCATCGGCTTTGTAGCAGCGTCTATTAACGACATCCGTCTTTATAGTTGCTATGCACCACCTAGCCTTTCCATTGCCGACTTTACTGATTTCCTGGATCGACTAACCGAAGACGCAAAGCAATACTACCCAGTAGCTATAGCAGGGGACTTCAATTCCTGGGCGGTAGACTGGGGCAGCAAGCAGACTAATGCGCGAGGCAAGGCACTACGTGAAGCAATGGCCTCACTGGACGTGGTCCTTCTCAACATCGGTGAGACACCAACATATACCAAGGGAAAGGCTAGTTCGATAATAGACCTCACATTCGTCAGCAGCAGCTTATTGAAAGGAAACTATTCTTGGGAAGTCTTAAACACCTACACCGCCAGCGACCACAGTGCAATACTTTGGGGAATATCAGCTGGCCGGAGCCCTCAAAGAGCAACTAGACAAACTAATGCAGCTGGATGGAAAGTGAAAGACTTTGACTCGGAAGCTTTGGTAGTAGCCTTAGACAGTGACTCGACCATTATCACAGGAAATGCTGTAGAGAAGACGAAGAACTTCATGACGAGAATTGCCCAGGCGTGCGACACCTGCATGCCCCGTAAGTGTGGCATCAATAAAAGACCATCGGTGCACTGGTGGAATGATCAGATTAACGCTCTTCGCACAGCCTGTCACAAAAAGAGAAGATTATCACAGCGTGGCCACCGACGACCTAACTCTGCGGAGCTGGTCGCAGAATACAAAAAGGCCCGTCGAGAACTGAACAAGGCCATCAAAGATAGCAAAAGACGCTGTTGGAAGGAACTCGTCGATGAGGTAGAAAAGGACCCATGGGGCAGACCGTATAGGGTGGTCATGACCCACCTGAAGCGCCAGCCAATACCATCACCTACATGTCCACAGCTCCTGGAAAGAATAGTTTCTACGCTGTTTCCTCGACAAAGTAAGTTCGGCTATTCTTCATTGCCAGTAAATCAAGAAGATATTCCACCTGTCACAGAAGAGGAACTGATGGAGGCCTGCAACCAAGTAGGGAATAATAAGGCGCCGGGATTGGATGGAATCCCGAATATCGCATTAAAAACAGCTATTAAAGCAGCGCCAAATCTATTCTTAGATACCTACGATTCGTGCCTCAAAGGAGGGATTTTTCCTAGAAGATGGAAACAGCAAAGACTTGTACTTCTCCCTAAAGGGAAGAAGCCACCGGACGGGCCATCATCCTACCGACCACTCTGCATGCTGGATACAGTGGGTAAGATATTAGAGCGTATAATGCACCAACGAATAGAAGCAGTCGTCGATCCACTCCTAGCAGAAGGCCAGTATGGTTTCCGGAAAGGACGATCAACGCTGGATGCGATCAACCTGGTGGTCGATACAGCTAAGGAGGCAATCGCTGGAAAGAGATGGGAACGTGGCAGAAAGAAGTATTGTTTAGTGGCTGCCTTGGACATAAAAATGCCTTCAATTCCGCTAACTGGGACTGCATCATGCGAGCTCTCGAAGATAAAGAAGTGCCAGGATACCTGCGCAGAATGGTAGCAAACTACTTTACAGACAGAATCCTCAAATATGACACTAAAAACGGTCCAAGGGAGTACGAAATAACCGGAGGAGTGCCACAGGGCTCGGTTTTGGGTCCTTTGCTGTGGAACATCATGTATGATGGTCTCCTGAGAGTTGCATTACCATCAGAAGTGAAACTTGTTGCATATGCCGATGATGTAGCGGTAGTGATTGTCGCGAAACACTTGGAAGAGATCAATCTGGCTTTCGATATCACATTTAGCCGGATTAATCTATGGATGGAGATGATGAAATTGGAGTTAGCCAAGCACAAAACTAAAGCTGTGCTCATCACCAGCAGAAAGATCGTAGAAAACATCAAGCTGAATGTCGGCGAGCAGGAGATCGCATCGCAACCATTTATCCGATATCTGGGGGTGACGCTGGATGCCCGACTGAACTTTAAACAACAGGTCGAACACATAAGTGCTAAAGCATCAGCGGTGGTAACTAGCCTATCAAGACTGATGCCGAATGTTGGAGGCCCGAAGCAGAGCAGGAGACTATTGCTGTCGTCAGTAGTCACATCAGTGCTCACATATGGAATATCCGTTTGGGCAGACGCGCTGGAGACCCAAGAATCATGGAGGAAAGCCGGACCGGTCTACCGATTAAGTGCACTGAGAGTTGCAAGCGCCATCCGCACAATATCCGAGCAGGCAGTGTGCGTCATTTCTAGAACTCTGCCTCTTAGAGTCCTAGCTGAGGAAAGACGGAACCTATACCACCGAAAGTGGTCATCTACACTGAGCGCTGAAGAACTGAGAACTGAAGAACGACAACATAGTATAGCAAGATGGCAACAACTATGGGATGCTGCGGAGAAGGGAAGATGGACTCATCGACTTATACCAAGAATTGACGTTTGGCTTAACCGGAATCACGGCGAGGCCAACTACTATCTGACCCAGATGTTGTCAGGACACGGCTGTTTCCGGGAGTACCTTTATCGCTTTAAGTACGATAATTCCCCAGAGTGTCCGTCTTGCCCAAGAGTTGCTGAAAATGTGGAGCACGTTTTCTTTGAGTGCCCTCGTTTTAACCCACAGCGTGATGAGTTAGAGAAGATCCTGAACAAGAAAATCACACCAGAGTCAATAGTAGAAGAAATGCTGTCATCCGAAGCTGCCTGGAACGCCACAAGCACGTTTACCACCGAAGTGCTTACAGAGCTGCGTTCCATTGAAAGAAAAAGGGCAAATGACAGAAACTAGAAGGAAGGAAAATTAACACCTTAGCCACCAGAAGGAATAGCAGTAGCTAGATCCTCCCCTCACGAAGTAATGCCTGACGGCGGTTTCCATGAGGGATTAGAGGAAAGAAGAAAAGGGGTTTAGGGTTTAGTGGGTAGGGGCGTTAGCGTCGAGTTTTAGTATGACGCTGCGTCGAGTCGCCACATATCCAGGCCGAACAGCTATGCCTGGAATCCGTAAAAAGGATTCCCGCCCCCCTAAGATAAAAAAAAAAAAAAAAAAAAAAAAAAACACACACACACACACACACACATACATACAATACATACAGACACCATCACGGGGATAGTCAGGGAAGCTTTCTGAGACCTTAAAACGTCTAGATCTGATGAAAACTCGATTTTTGCAAAACGGAGTAAAAACAGTAAATTCCCGATTTTTGAAAATTTTCAATTTTCTTTGCGGCAAGTTGAAAATTAGGACGACGGTTGACCTTAAAGGCCATCCCTGCAACTTCCCGCTCATTTTGTACTTAAGCGCTCAAAATTCCACATTACGTTTTTGAGCTCTTCGAGTTCAAAAATATGGTTTTTGGGTCGTTTTGAGCTCTCCGAGCTCAAAATTCTAATAGCAGTTTAATAAAACACCTTTTTTAAATTTTCAAACCGCAATGACGTTTGAAGAAATGAATCGATTTTCACGCGGTTAGCAGCATTTGACGCAGTTTTTGAAGCCTCATGAAGAATTTTTGAGTATGAATTGATCGAACTAGGAATTTCGGAGTGGTTCCGAAAAAACACTTTTTTCGGTTTTCTTTCGACGACAACTCACGAACGAATCAACCCATTTTGACCGGACTGACGGCAATCGACGTGGTCTTTTGATGTAAAGAGCTGAATAGTTTTTGGAATTGATCGATAAAGCCGTTTAAAAGTTATTCCAAAAAAACCACATTTGAAAAAATTTTTTTATAGTATTTTTGAGGTTTCTCAAAATCTACCGATTCGAATCAGTCCAAAGTGTATTCATGTCTAAGTTTAGTCAAGCCCTTTCGAATGGCGCTAACCGCGATAAAATTGGTCAAGCCGTTCAAAAGTTATAAAAGGGTTACATACATACACACACACATACATACAGACATACGGACGTCATCGCGGAAACATTCGGGGAAGCTTCCTAGGACTCTAAAACGTCAACATCAGTTGAAAACTCAATTTTCGAAAAACGGGGTGAAACCAATATCTTCCCAAGTTTTTAAAATTTTCAATTTTCTTAGCGGGAAGTTAAAAACATTTTTTTTCTTTTGAAAATTTTTGTTTTCAAATTTACTTTCCAATTTCTGTTGAAATATAAGATTGTTATTTTATGCCCTCAGTACTTTCAAATTTGAAATGCTCAAAAACATACGCATTTACAAATATTATAACTTATAAAAGATTTTCAAACTATCCGAACTACTAAATCCAACAGTTATTTCAAAGTTACTATTTTTTAAAAATTGAACAACCATAACTCTCATTCAAATTAACTGATCATACCCAAGCACAAAATTGTCAAAAAAATATAAAATTTTATTTTTAGAGGAATTAATAAATTATTTTGGTAAACATGAATTTGGAGTTTGAACTGCGATATCTCTCGAAGAAAACAATCGACTAAGATATTTAATCACAAAAATAAGGCTAAATTTTTAGAATCGATTCTTCTAAAAAGTAACATTGAAAAACAATTTTTTTGCACGCCTCATAGCACGAAGCGCGTGAGGTAGTGCTTAACTCCTGACTAATCAAGGTCAAGCAATTTTGTAATCTTCAAATGCCTGTATTACAAACATATTGCACTGAGACAATATTATGAGCAGACTTACATCGAGAAAATACTTCAAGTAAACGATTTTATACTTTTTAAAAATCATTTTATGTTGCTACTTTGAAAAAAAAAAAGTTTCGAAAAAAATTTTACGTGGATGTCCTGATGTCACTCGCTGATTTTGTAAGTACCAACGATTACTCCCTAACAAAATCATGTATCGAGACCGAGCTTTTTTCATTAGTTTAAAAATGCGATAAACTGGTGTCGTGTTTCATGTTAGTAGCCTAGTTTACAGTTTTTTAACTTCCCGCTAAGAAAAATTGAAAATTTTTTAAAATTCGGGAAATTATTGGTTTTACCCCGTTCTGCGAAAATCGAATTTTCATCAGATCTCGAAGTTTTAAGATCACAGGTGTGTGTGTGTGTGTGTGTGTGTGTGTGTGTGTGTGTGTACAGAAATACTGTTAACATAGAAACCTAACCGAATTAATGCACGCAATTGTATGTTAACCATATATATATATATATATATATATATATATATATATATATATATATATATATATATATATATATTTATATATTTATATGTACTAGCCGTGAACACCCCCTTCGCTGGGTCATTTTTAGTAGTACAGTTATTTGTTGATATTAGAATTTTTTGGGATGTTTTAAAAGTTACTAAAACAATCTATCATATTTTCGACCGATAAAAATGTTGACATACATTTTAAAGCTTTCTAGTTTACTCGGTTATTCTAGAATTTTCTAAATCACTCTCATTCGATCAGAATCTAAACTTAGATTTTAGAACTTCCCATAAAAATATCAAGGATTTGGAGGCTAGGGTTTTTTAAAATTGAGGAAGCTCAACCTGATGATGGTAATAATCTCTTGGAAGAAGCTAGAGCTATTGCGAAAAATATTGCTGATGGTGATTTGGAGGCTAGAATGCTGCAGATGGAATCACGTTCACTTGCGGATGAGTTAACGATTACTGGTCTTCCTAAATTAGATGGAGAAAAGCTTCCCGACGTCGTTGTATAATTAACACAGGCTTTGAAAGTACCAGTCACCGAAAATGAAATTGTCAGCGCGGAACGTTTGGGTAGGAAGAGTAACAGGAGTCATCGCAGTGTTTGCGTCAAGTTTAATAGCTTGAAGCATGTTGATGGATGCATTAAAAGTATTAAAAAAAACAAAGTAAAAGTTAGTACTTTGATGCCTGGCGTTCAGGTTCAGGATACGGATGCTACTATATATCTTCGTCGTAGGCATCCGTCATCTCTGTATAAGCTCCGGTTTGAGGTTCGTAAAAAGTATCCGAAATTCATCCTAAAAACATTTGGATTTCGAATACTTCAGTAAATGTCAGGTATGCAAATGATGAACCACCTGTTAAGTTGAGACCTATAGTGGGAATAGGTCCACTGCGGGATTTAATCCAATAACAAATCATTGCTCCCTCACCATCTTCTATGTCCATCGTCTCATCGCAGAGTCCTTCGACTCGATAAAGTAATTTAAAAGTTTGTCATGTAAACGCTCAATCGCTCAGAAATGAGTCTCATTTTGAAATTTTTAAAGAATATTTTAGAGATCATAATTATGATATAATTGCTGTTTCGGAAACGTGGTTGAATCGGTTAATACCTGATAACATGATGTCTCTCCCACATCACACTCTTTATCGCCATGATCGCCATCTTCGTAGTGGAGGTGGGGTAGCTATTTACATACAAAATAATATTATAGCTAAATATGTTGCATCTTCAGTAAACTCAGAAGACAAACATCCAGAGTATGTTGAAACAAACATCCGCATTATTCGTTGAAATATTGAGTTCATCAAAGCAAAAGATACTAGTTGGTGTGGTCTATAAACCACCCAACATAGGACATTTAGATGATTTAGAGGAGGAAATGGAAAACATAATGGTGCCATTTAATAACATTATTATTGTTGGAGATTTAAATTCAGATTTAAGTAAAAAGAATTTTTATGGTGATCAACTGCGGAAGGTTTGTAATTGTTTAGACTTGCATATTGTTGAGTATGCTCCTACTAATCACTTACAAAATTCGGATTCTTGGATTGATGTTTGCATTGTGGATAATCTGTCCAAGGCGTTGGCGTCAGAACAATCTTCAGAGCCATTTATTTCTGATCATGACTTAATTTCTGTGACTTATAATTACAAAGTTGAATTACAACAGCTGAACAGCTTTACATTCAGAAATTGGAATGCTATTGATGATGATAAGCTGCGAGAATTGTGTGAAGATATTGATTATGAAGCTCTGAAGGAGCTGGGCTCAGTTGATGAAATGAACACTTGTTTACATGCACACCTTGAACGTATTATAAATGTTATTGTGCCTGAGAAATTGGTTGTTCCGCGTCGACCACCGGCTCTATGGTTCACTGATGATATTAGAAGTCTCCAATGTCGGAGAAATAAGCTTTATCGTATCTACAGAAGGACGGGTTATGGTTATAAAGAGTACTCTAACGTCAGGCGATTGGTTAAAAAACTTATTACTGAAGCAAAGAAGAAATACTTTGACAATCAATTAATTAATGCAAAAAACTCAAGGGAACTTTGGAATGATCCAAGAAGATTAGGCATTGTTAAACAGAAGAAATCACAAACTATTATAAAAGTTGACTTGAATGAATTAAATGAATTCTTTGCACGTGCGTCGGGTAATGTCATCGATTCAGATGTTGACACGTCAGACATATTGTTGGTTGATAATAATGGCGATGAATTCACTTTCGCAGAATTGAATACAGTAACAGTTAGAAAATCAATTATGAGATTGACGTCAAATTCATGTGGCTCGGATGGCTTTTCTATCAAGTCATATAAATGTGTGCTGCCTTTTTTTCAGCAAACAATTACAGACCTCTTCAACGTGTCATTAACTACAGGAGTCTTTCCGGAGAATTGGAAGCTATCACATGTGATTCCTATTCCAAAAAAGGCTTATCCAGTAGACTGTGAAGATTATAGGCCTATATCGCTGTTGCCAAACTTGTCAAAAGCCTGGGAACGGTGTGCTCATGACCAAATTGTTAAATATAGCAATGACAATAATTACTTCGATGAATACCAGAGCGCATTTCGTGGAGGTTTGGGTACGCAGACTGCCATTGTAAAGTTCTGTGACGATATAAGACAAGCGGTGAACGAGTCAAAGGTTTGAATTGCGATCTCGTTTGACCTTAGCAAGGCTTTTGATTCTGTTAATCACAAAAGATTATTATGTGAATTGTCATCTATGAACATGTCGAATTCAGCCGTTGATTGAATTGGATCTTATTTAGCAAACAGAAAGCAGTCCGTACGCTCTAGCGAAGGTAACTCGTCGTGGGAAGAAATTGTAAGTGGTGTACCTCAGGGAAGTGTGCTTGGTCCGTTATTATTCTCACTATACATCACAGATCTAGCTAAACGTTTAGATTTCCAATACTTATTCTATGCTGATGACTTACTGATATACCTTTCATGCCATCTTTCTCAAATCAGGGTTTGTGTGAATAAGCTTAACGGTGAAATAATAAAAATCACAGATTGGTGCAGAACTAATCATTTAAAAATGAATCCTTTGAAAACGAAAGCAATTATTTGTGGAAGTAGAGCAAAAAATAGTAGTGATGAGTGCAGACTAGCCGACACAATCTTTGTGGAGGGGTGTGCTATTCCTTATAGTAGCACTGTAAAATACCTTGGGGTGATTATAGATAGTACTCTCTCATGGGAGAATCAAGTAACAAATTTGTGCAATCGCGCTATGAGTATTCTCGCACAGCTAAAAATAAACAATGAAATATTTAGTGAAAGTTTACGTATTAAGCTAGTATCTACTTTAATAATTCCTCTCTTTGATTATTGTTATGTGGCGTATACGAATATGTCAAACAAATTATTATTAAAGATGCAGTGTAAATTGAATTCATGTGTTAGATTTATCTATAAAGTACCAAAATATGAACATGTTACTCCATATTTCAAAAAGTTAGGTTGGCTAAAGCTTGCAGCGAGAAGAGATTATTTCATTGCTTGTCTGTTTTATAAGGAAATTCGACTAAATTATTGGCAGCTATTCGGCTCAAAACTAGACTTTTTGCCTGTAGCACTGCGTAGAGGTGATGTTCGACAAGACTATCTTCGTATACCGCAGGCTAATTGTGTCATGTATGATAATTCATTCTTAATTCATGGCATACGTATCTGGAATGCACTGTCAGCTGAGACTGTGGCTGTAGATAATTTGGTTAAATTTAAAAATGCTTGCTTCAATCACTTTTTTGAACATGACAATTAACAATTGCAATCTTTATTTTTCATCTTATTTAAATATTTTTTCTTGTAGAATTATTATGACTTTAAATTAAGTTAAGGTGTTTGTATTAAATGATCTATTTGGATTTTATTACATTTGAAATTAAATCTAATTGTCAACCTTTAATTAGTTAAGTAATCTTGTAACCTATCTAAACCAATGTAATTTAAATATTGATGGCTTTGAGGGAGCTTAGGTTCCAGAGCCAAATAAAATTTTTATCTATCTATCTATGGGTCATTCCACCAAATGAGAACATTTTTACGGGGCGACCCTCGCGGATTATGTTTAAAATTCATGGAGGTTTTCTCTATCATGAGACAAAAATTCCCTGAGAGTTTTAGCTCTTAATACGCAGCGGTCTTGAAGTTATGATTTTTTGAAATTTTGGAAAAAATTTTTTTTCAACTTTTTCGTCAATTTTTCTGATATGAAAAACATTTTTAAACAAAATCGACAAACATTGTATTTTGTAGGAAAAATTCTCAGCTTTTGAATGAAAATATTTATTTTTTCATAAACTCATCAGAAGACCCTTAAAAATCGAATTAAAGTGGAAAAATTGATTTTTTTCGGTGTGCAGCCCAAAATTCTTCAAATTTGAATTTTTTCTGAAAGCTGAGAGTTTTTACACAAAATATAGAGTTTTGCCGATGTGCATATTTTTTGTTTCGTCACAATTAAATTAAACGCAAATTCATTATAATTAAAATACTTTTATTTTTGAACTTTTTTGAGATGTGGACACAGTTTTAATGAAAGCATATCCAATTTCATCTTTTAAAGGCACAAAAGTGTGTAATGACTGTGTACCTTTCACTGTTTTCGATTGAGAATATCGTACGTCTAACACATTTTTTTTTATTAAATAATCGTCATTAGCTATAAAAGTAAAGTCAACGCTTGTAAAATTTTTCGTTCCCCAGGAAAACAAATCTTGTGGTTTCAGTATATGCTCTTTATTGTTCATTTGTAATGAAGCTCTAGCAGCATATCGTTTTAATGAACCCGCAAGACCATCGCATGGTCCTTTGCCATGGGCAGTTGCAAAAAAATGCCACTCAGCGTTGATTTCGAAGTCAGCATAATGATAACATAAGTTTGTAAATGCTTTCTTGTTTTTGAATTGTTGTGGAGCTCCATCAGAGAAGTAAAAAATCGTATTGATGACAGCAAACTTCTTTTTAAGAAAGGCAATCAATTGCTCTTGAAATAAATAAATTAAAACTGTGTCGTGCTTAAGACAATCTGAAATATCAACAAAGCTCAAATGCTTAATAGTATCATTTTCGTTATAATAAATCACCATTGGAAATATAGTAGCTTGATCATTATTCCAATGAAAGCCTTGAGCTGCTTCCTGCACAACGAATGCATAATTTTCCGCAAAGTCAAATACTACGGCGAATTCCCCGCTCTTTAAATTTAGTTTTGTATCAGAAAAAAATCGACTTTGTGTTTTCGCAATAAAATCATGTTTCAAAAGCTTATCAAGTTGCGTCACTAAAGTCTCGATGAAGTCTTCGGAATCTGAAGTAACATTCACAATAGTACAACGGTCTGTTGATGTCCACATTTTATATTGGATTTCATTAACATCAGATTCATTAAACGACAAACGAAAATAATCAGTGATTTCTTCATTATTTGGACAACTATTGCACATTCTGGAAAAGCACGATTCTTTTGGATTGTTACAAACTAATTTATTTAATAAATTTTTGTAAATTGGCTGAGATTCTACAACCCAATCGGTGTTTTTCGCAAATTTTAGAAAATTACATCCTAAATGGAATAAATGTAATAAGATTAATAACTAGTTTTAGTACAATTATAGAGAATGTCAAATACACAAGTACCTTCTAACATCAATTTTACATTTTGATGAATAGTACAAACACATACGACATGTGTAGTTCGATTTCCATCACAATACTTCACAGATTTAAAATCTTTCATGCCCGCTAATTGTTTTGAGTTTTCTTCGCTTTCATAAAAATCAATGACAAGTTTTTTTACATCTAACTTAAGCAGCTGATTGCCTGGAACTTTTGTGAGATTCAAAGTATTAGTAGTCATTTCACCAGAGTCTAAATCAACATTCTCAGATTCACTGATATCATTTTTAAGATTCAGTACCATTTTTCGAGAACAGTTAAATTCAGATGCTATGCGACTGACTTCCCAACTGTCGGGTAAAATTGAAAGCAGCTTCTTTTTTATTGATCTGTAAAGCAAACGATCGATCGTATTAATATGAAAAAATGAACAATAACATAAAACACGAAATTGAAAAATAACACTTTTAGCGTTATATAATTTCTTCACTTTAGCTATCATGGAACAATGATCTTGATTAATCTTTCTGTAGGTAGATTCAGGTACTATTCCAAATTGTGATTGGAACTTATTCTCTAGGGCAGCATAGCTCTTATCAAGTTTTTTTACTCCATAATTTTTTTCAGAATATAACCTTAAATTAAACGCATAGAAAAATAATTAAGTAAGTTTTCACTCAGTAAATGAAAAACTTAATCAATAGAAAATTTTTACCTGTCTTTTTCAATAAGAGGAATTTTCAAAAATCGCTCTAAAGAATGATCATTGTAATCACGTAGATTGTCGCTAAAATTACTGACAGTTCGAGAGAAACTGCTTCCTTGAGTACAAATTTCAGCTGATATATTCAGACTTTCAACACTAATTTGACTTGAAATAATTTCCTCGGCCATTGCCGAGTGCAGTCGCATGCTACAGTATACAGTGGAGAGTTGTAACAGGGATTTTGAGTTTGGTGCCACTCGTGTTCGGGTGTGCTGCCAGGGTGGCAAACTCCGTCAGAGTTTTGTTTCAGAGGTTGCCGGTAGGGACTGATTGTTGATAAGAGTGGGGAGAGTTAAGGTCCGGACGGTCAGTCGGTGCAGTGAGTCAGTCAGTTAGTCACAGGAGTGCCCAGAAGCAAGAAGTTTCAAAAAGCAACTCCACCTGCTGTGTGCAAGCGACTGGAGTGCCAAGATCGTGACTGATTACTGTTGGAAGCGTCGGTTCGGTAATGGGATCTGGAGAGCCAGTAATACCTTTGGAAGCTGAACTCATCGAGAGGAACAACGACGTACGCCGCTTGTATTAAATTTAGAGATTGTTTTCCGTAACTATAAAATTTATTTTCTTTTTGTTATTTACTTTTATTAGTTTATATAAAATCATTTAATAAAGAGTCGTTGGCCTTCCGCCATTTCGTGACGTGCACGTGTGCCGGCACTCACCGAGGCACCGTGCCGCTATTTCTTCTTCATTATTTATATTTTCTCTCTTTATTATTTAGTTTGTGTAGAGTCTCCGGGTTAATTAACTATTTTTGTTAAAACATTTTACTGTTGATATATCAGAATATACTGTACTTATTGTTCTAATTGCTGTGCACTCATTACTTGGACCTTCTCTAAATCTCAACCTAGTGTTAACTTATATATAGTGACCCTAACATTAATTCTAGCACCTACGACCTGAGTCGAGCTCACGTTCAGGAACCAGTACCTGTTAAGAGGTAGTGATTCCTTCCGTCTTATTTTATCTCTTGGTGGCGTCCAGGCACAACCTGGCGCAGAGCATTGTCTTGGACCTAGGAGGTCACCTCGCCGAAGTCTGGGAACACTGTCTCAGAGTCGTTGGCGACTTCTCCTTTTCATCCATCTTGAGTACAGTTTTGTTTGTACTAAAGGCTTCGTTTATGCTACAGCTATTATTATTGTTTTAGAATTTTATATTTAAGCTACAGTATTTTATATTTTTGGGAAGAGTCAGTTAAGTAGAAGGTTAAAGTTAAGTGTAAATTAAGTTGGCGTCTCGAGCTTGTGGACGAATCTACGTTGCCGTGGATCGGGACCTTGGACTCACCCAGCCTAGTGGATGCTAGGAATTTAGCCCTCTGAGATTCCCGGTGAATTATAGAAGTCTGACTGTAATGTCAGCGCTCCAGTATATGGGATTTGGCTGAGGCTCTGGAACCGGTATGTCGTTTATGGCATTTTTAATTTTTGGTTGACTACGACGAGGATTGACCAACTTCGCCGGGAGTCAGCACCTGGTCAGAGTACGATATGGGTGGCAGGCCACGGAGGGCAGCTGACCATGTCAGCGGTGGAAGCCAATGGTCATTTTTCAGTTTTCGTTTATGGTTCCATCCAAAGCCAATCCCAGGAGAAGTAGTCACCAAGTGATGTCCTTGTTCGAGGAAGGTTTGGTAAAAGTATGTTTTAGTTTTTATGTTCATTTTATTATGGGTTAGTTTTGAGTAGGTTTTAGGTACGATTATGGTCAGTTTTGATTGAGATACGTTTTTTTGGTTAACTTTTAAACTAGAGTTTAAGTCTAGTTTGGGGTTTTATCAAGTATTTTGGGTGTTGAAAAGGTCATGAGAGTAATTGAATTTTATTATGGGTATTGTTGAAGCTTCAGGTTATATTTTTGGGTTTTAGGTACGGCTATGGGATAAAACCCGAGTTACAGATTAATTTATTGGTGCCTAATTAATTATTGAGCTACTTGATATCTGTTTGAAGTAATTAAGTTCTAAGCTACATTTTCTTTTGCCACTGAAATAATTAATTAGTATTTTTAGTTATCTTTTTGAGTTATCACGCTACATTGAGGTTATAGATAATTATAATTTTGTCTGTAACTTATTTATTTATATTTTTGTAATATTTATGATTTTGTATCGAGTCTAGTTATTATTTGGTTATTTAGTTTTGTTAATAAATCGAAGATCAATCAGTCATCTCAGCGTCTTAATAATCACATTAATTCTTATCTGCATACGAATCCCTCCCTCTCTCCATAACTAGCATACTGAGCGACACCGTGGTATACCTGTCTCTTCGCTTTAGCTACCAGTCTCAGGTTACAGATTTTATTGAGTTTTGGACTAATTTACGTTTTGAGTTACATTTATTGAGTTTTGTTAATTTCTCGTTGTTTAAAATTATCTGGCGCCTTGGGTTAAAGTCGAGACTGGAAACGAGGGTGAGAGAGACAGAAGTATAGCCGACATGGGCGATCCGCTACGCAGTAGCGAATCAGCTCGATGTAAAAAAGTACGGTTAAATATATATATATATATATATATATATATATATATATATATATATATATATATATATATATCAAGGAATATATATATGTGTGTGTGTGTGTATATATATAAGAGCATTCAAAGACTAAAAAACTCCAAGAAAACTGACTTTCTTGGAAACATCCTCAAGATCATATATAGCTACATCTCAATGGACATTAAGTAAAATATGGATTTTTTCATGCAAAATTTATGTAAATCATGCAAAGTTTTTATATGGGCGTTTGTAAGGAAAATAATAGAATTTTACCGATTTTTCTCGGGATGCTTGATCCAAATTATGAATTCCAACGAGAAGTGAATAATCCATAATTTTAAAACTTTCTAAAACTCGACAATCTCTTTGAATTGTTTTAACTAATGCATTATATGTATCTGCTTCCAAAAAAATGCCTTCTGGATGATGCTCCATAAAATCTAAATCTTTGTAAGTAGGCGACTTTTTTGATCTTTCACTTCTTGATGCCTAAGATGGAAAATTGAAAATTACAAAAACCTTTCGTCACTCGCGTCATGAGCGCTGCGCCGCACTTCGCAAGTTTTTTTTTTCATTTATTAAATAACTATGTATGTTACAAGTTCACAATAAATAGTATTCGTTCTTCAAATATCCTATAATTTATTACAATCAATTTTATCGTGATGTTTAGCTCAGGAAATTAAATATTAATTTTTTAATGCAACAGGATTAGGAAAATGCGGCGATCTGCTCATTACGCGACTGAAATCGTGCAGTAAATTTTTAGTGCAGGGTTGCCAGATAGCCGAGCGCTCCTAAGCGGCGATTGGTAAAACTATAAAATAGCATAATGGCTGTCAATAACAACAAATGCAATACAAAATTGTAGTATTTATTTATTTATTGTGATAATCCCTACTAATATTATAAATGTGAATGTAAGTTTGTTTGTTACCGTTTCACGCGAAAACTACTCAACCGATCATTATGAAACTTTGTACCAATATTCTCGGAGGTATTAAAAGTAACATAGGATACTTTATAAAGAAAAAAAAAATTTATTTTTTACGAAAAATAAAATTTTGTCGAAAAATCTCAAAATCTAGCTACATCAACGCCATCTAGCATGGCGAGCGAAGCCGCGGGTAAAAGCTATTATTGATTGTGTCAATTAATATTATTATTATATTTTAAGGTTTAAATATTAAGGTAATGTAAATATTTATTGTTTAAATTTTATATTATTTTAATTTAATAAATAAAGTCAAATGAATTAAAATAATTCCGTAAAATTAAAATTATCATCATAATCTTTGAAACTAATGTTTTTAAATAATTAAGTAAATGAAAATTTTTTAAATATCAAGTTGATGAAAATAATTAATAATTAATATATTTTCATGTAGAATTCTACTCTTTATGGCATCACGACGCATTACTCGATCACAATCAACAAATAAAGATTGGGCAACTTAATTATTGGATGATCAGAGTGATTGCTCGGATATTGATTCTGATGAAGAACAACATGAATAACAAAATGAAGATTCGGAATCTGATGGAGACCAAGCTTCAGTTAAGGATTCATCAGACAATGAAGGTTTATCAGACAATGAAGATTCGGACACTTATTTTATTGGAAAGGATAAGCAGACTAAATGGTTCAAAAAGCCATAGCCGTCATCGAAAACTCCAAAACGCAACCTTATCACTCAAAGTGCTGTAGCAATTGATGCAGCTAAAAATTGCATGACAATAATCGACTGTTGGCAATTATTTTTTCCCGATGAAACAATTAATATAATTTTTAAGTTTACTAATTTAAAATTAACAGAATTAAGAGAAAAATATAGTAGAGATAGAGATTGTCCACCTACAAATAGGGATGAAGTACGTGCATTATTTGGACTTTTGTATCTTGCTGGTATTCTGAAAATGTCGCATGTCAATATTTTAGATCTATGGTCAAAGGATGATTTTTCGCCTAAATTTTTTAGATTAGTTATGAGCTCAAACAGATTCGTGATATTTGGGAAGACTTTTCTCGAAAGTGTAGAGATATGTATATTCCGAGCGTTTATCTCACAATCGATGAAATGATTTCAGCTTTTCGAGGCAAATGTACACTTCTCTCAAAAATTAAGGGAGCAAGAAAAAAATCCAAATTTTTAGGGGACTTTCAACAGGCTGTAACTTATACAAAAATGGTCATACAGCAAAATAAAAAAAGAAAATTGTAGCTCTAAGTGTCTAGTTTTCGGATCTGAGTTTGAAAATTTTTTTCGAGTAATCGTAAGAAAACCACCGAAAAAAAAATTTTCTAAATTTTTTTGGTTTTTTTTTTTTAATCTACGGACTAAGAAAAAATTTTTTTGACTTAACCTTCATATGGACCGGATAATTTGTTTAATCAGCTTTAATTTGGTTTTTTTAAAATTTCGATACGAGCATTTCTCGCTAAGATATCGGTGTTTGAATGGAAAAAGATCATTTTGTCTTTGATTACCAATATCTCAGCAACCAATGATCGCACAGAAATTTCAAGGTTGGTTTCAAAAACTTGAATAAATTCTCTACAAGGATTGGCTATTGATTTTAAAAAAAAAAAATTTTTTTTCAATCATTACATGAATTTGAAAAAGCAACCAAAAAAGGGCTTTTTGTGGTTTTTTGGAAAATCAAGCGCCCAATCAAAAATATTGCGGAAACCACTACTGTTAAGTGTGCCTTTTACTGTTCAATATACCCACAAAAACCCTACGAAGTTTCAATTGAATCCAGCCAACCGTTTTTTTTCCAACTTGATTGAATTTTTGAAAAAATTAAATGAGCACGAATTTCTCTCTGAAAAGGTCATAATTTTTATCGAAATGAAAAAAAAATTTTTTCTTTATTTTTTCCTTAAATCTGTATTAGTGACTTCGTAAACTTGCGAAGTAAACTTGACTTCGTAAAAAAAAAAAAAAATAAAAAAAAATCGAAAATTTTTCAAAAAATAGGGTAAATGTTCCAGTAGTTGACCGGGTACCAGTAGTTGACCGCTTTCATAAAAAAAGACAAAAAATTATTATTAACTGCATTTTTTATGACCCTGAAATTTATTTTTAACTATTGTTGAACTTATAATCATTACAATGAATAGGTATTCCAAATATTATTTAATTTTTAGAACATCGAAAATAATTCATGAAAATTTTTCACCACATGATCTGACTAAAATCGGTCAATTACTACAGAGTGTCCTAGAAGTAACGGACGCCATTGTAGCATATGATAAACAAAATAATTCTGAGACGAAAAGTCCTTAGCCATTTTTTAATCAGACGCATAGATAATTAATTATTAATCAAAATAACGTCCTTTTATGCGTTAGAAAGAGAGCACTAGTGTCAAGTCAAGTGCGTTCCAACGAAGATGCTTGCACGTGTGAATGTGTAAGTAAATATATGTGACTACATTAGCTATAGAAACTAGTTAGTCATACAGTTAGTTGTGTCTTTGTTTGGCACATATTTTACTGGACACTGGCGCTCTCTCTCTAACAAATAAAGAGACGTTATTTTTAATTAATAATTAATTATCTATGCGGTTAATTGAAAAATGGCTAAGGGCTTTTCGACTCAGAATTATTTTTTTCATCAGATGCTACAATGGCGTCCGCGACTTTTGGGACACCCTGTATAGTAGAGTATCCGAGAGGCGACTACATGTTTTAGTTAACAAAAAAGTTTCTATTAGGTTAATCTTGCCAAATTAAATTCTAAAGTAGTCTTTAATAGTTTCTTAACAAATCTTTTAATAAGATTTGAAAAAAAACAATCAAATGAATACCAATTCAACGATCGGTCAGATACTGGCACAATAAAACACCGTTGTACCATCAATAAATGACTTCGGTCATCTATTGGAACCTGCTATTTTTCAAAATACCAGTAGTTGACCGCATGCACAGTTGTAAGTTTCTAACCTATATAAAATAAAAATATAAATATGTTTACGTGATAATTTCATGTTCACATAAGTGTTGTTATTTAAAATAATTTATAATTATTAAATTATTAGTAATAAAGAAGTATTTATGCTTATTGTTTAATGTGTTTCAAATAAGATGATTGTTGAGTCAAGTTTAAATTTGTACACTGATAGAAGGATTTATTAGCTATTAATAATTTAATTCATTTAGGAGGAAAGAGTACATTTATTAATAGTTAATAAGTATTTATTTATATTTAACCAATATTTATTAACAGTTAATAAATATTTTGTTGAGTGAATTTGTGTTTCGCTTGCAATGTCATATGTTATGAAGATTGCTTATAAACAAAAATTATCTTTACAAATTATTTACATTAATTATATTATTTTATAATAACGTTTACTGTAACATACCAAATTTTATCACAGCTCATAATTATCTTTTATATTTTTAAATATTAAAAACGTTAATTTATCTAGTGAATTGAATTATTATCATGTATTCTAGCTGTAGGGTTATAAAAAGTGTCAAAAGAAAATTGCTATTTTTGCTTTTGATTTTAAATAAATATTTAATTAAACATTAATGAATATTTATTAACAGTTAATAAATCGTATTTAATAAATAATTTATAAACTGTTAATAAATATTTATTAAACCCTATGATATTAACAAACCTCATTAAATATAAACAAATCCTTTTATAAGTGTAACAAGTTTAAATATGAATTTTTTTGTTGATATTAGAAATATATAGACATAAATTTATAGTAATTAATAGTTTTTCTCACCTCCGGGCGGAAAGCGTCAACTTTCGTCCCGCTGCGCTAAACGAAAATGCCGCTTTCCGCCTCCGTCGAGGAAAAAAATAGTATACACACCACGGGCAGTAAATAAGAAAGCCTCAGATCACATGTTTATTGACCTCGGCTTCGCCTCGGACAACAATTACATGTGATCTGAGACATTTCTTATTTTACTGCCCTAGATGTGTAATATACTATATTTTAAATAATAGTTATTATTTTTAATAATTGCATACGTGTGCCTCGAAAAAATGTTATGCTTTTGTCATTATTGAATCGAAGTTTAATTTACTAATCTGTTACTTTTTTATTATTATAAGTTTTGTTCTAAACTAAACGAATTTTGTTTACTAATAATACAAATCTAATTTAAATAAATAAGCATAAAAACATTATACATTAAACATAAAAAACTAATTAAAATTTACAAAATAACCAATGTTTGATAATCGGTCAACTACTGGAACACTCCGGTCAATTTACTGGATCAAGCCGGTCAACTACTGGTGTTTTTAACTTACCTGCATTTAAATGTGAATTTATAAGTATTTTTATGAATAGTTCGAATAAATAAGATCACATATCAAAAACTTGAATATTTAAAGTTTAAATAAACTTAAAAATTTTTTTTTTTAGCGTATAATAATTAAATTACGATCAATTGAAATGCCAAAAATCCTTAATCGGTCAACTACTGGTACATTTACCCTATTTCAAAAATTTTTGAATTTTTTCTTCAAAAATTTTGAAAAATTTTCGATTTTTTTTTTTTTTTTTTTTTTTTTTGCAAGTTTACGAAGTCACTAATACAGATTTAAGAAAAAAATGAAGAAAAATTTTTTTTTTCATTTCGATAAAAATTATGACCTTTTCAGAGAGAAATTCTTGCTTCTTTAAGGGGTTATACGCAGTTGCAAAGCTAAAAAAACAACATTTTTTTATGAATTTTTTCTAGACACAGTTTTTAATTATCAATTACAAGTGATGGTTATTTAAATAGAGCCTACTTTCAAGAATACAATAGCGCGTCAATCATGTAAAAATATAAATGTGCACCGCTCCTGTAGAAGATGTTCTGAACGACCTCTAAAAAAAGGCGCTTGGCGGTGATCTCCATTTCGGTGGTTTGGATTATCTGAAATCAAAAAATATGGTGAATTCTTTTACAGGATAGATTAATGCAGGTATTGGACGAAGGAATAAGAAAAATTTTGATTTTTGACAAAATGGCGTCTATTTGTAAAAAATTTTTCGTTTTTGTTGAAAAACAATTTTCTAAATTGTTAAAAAAAAAATAGTAATAATTTTTTTGAATCTTATTCCTTCGTCCAATACCAGCATTAATCTATCCTGTAAAAGAATTCACCATATTTTTTGATTTCAGATAATCCAAACCACCGAAATGGAGATCACCGCCAAGCGCCTTTTTTTTAGAGGTCGTTCAGAACATCTTCTACAGGAGCGGTGCACATTTATATTTTTACATGATTGACGCGCTATTGTATTCTTGAAAGTAGGCTCTATTTAAATAACCATCACTTGTAATTGATAATTAAAAACTGTGTCTAGAAAAAATTCATAAAAAAATGTTGTTTTTTTAGCTTTGCAACTGCGTATAACCCCTTAATTTTTTCAAAAATTCAATCAAGTCGGAAAAAAAAACGGTTGGCTGGATTGAATTGAAACTTCGTAGGGTTTTTGTGGGTATATTGAACAGTAAAAGGCACACTTAACAATAGTGGTTTCCGCAATATTTTTGATTGGGCGCTTGATTTTCCAAAAAACCACAAAAAGCCCTTTTTTGGTTGCTTTTTCAAATTCATGTAATGATTGAAAAAAAATTTTTTTTTTCAAAAATCAATAGCCAATCCTTGTAGAGAATTTATTCAAGTTTTTGAAACCAACCTTGAAATTTCTGTGCGATCATTGGTTGCTGAGATATTGGTAATCAAAGACAAAATGATCTTTTTCCATTCAAACACCGATATCTTAGCGAGAAATGCTCGTATCGAAATTTTAAAAAAACCAAATTAAAGCTGATTAAACAAGTTATCCGGTCCATATGAAGGTTAAGTCAAAAAAATTTTTTCTAAGTCCGTAGATTAAAAAAAAAAAAAAAACCAAAAAAATTTCGAAAATTTTTTTTTCGGTGGTTTTCTTACGATTACTCGAAAAAAATTTTCTAAAAAAAATTTTCAAACTTATATCCGAAAACTAGACACTTAGAGCTACAATTTGCTTTTTTTTTGCTGTACTACCATTTGTGTATAAGTTACAGCCTGTTGAAAATCCCCCAAAAGTTTGGATTTTTTTCTTGCTCCCTTAATTTTTGTGAGAAGTGTAGTTTTCGGCAATACCTTCCAAAAAAACCTGATAGGTATGGCCTAAAAACTTTTGCTGTAGTTGATGTTACGAACAATTATACAGTTAACATGGAAATGTATTTGGGAAAACAACCCGGAGGAGAATTTCAAAAAGATAATTCATCTGCGAGTGTTGTCAAGCGCATCTCAGAACCTATTTTAAATAGTGGAAGAAACATAACTATGGATAATTGGTTTACATCTATTCCCTTTGTTGTAAATTTACTAGAAAATTTTGAAACCACAGTGGTCGGAACAGTTAAAAAAACAAGAAAGAGCTACCACTTTTATTTAGAGAAGCTTCAGCAATAAAAAAAAAAAGGACCATCTATTCGAGTTTGTTTGGATTTCACCAGAAAAGTATTAGGCTTGTGTCTTACGTACCAAAGAAGAGTAAGAATGTACTTAGTTTCGTCCATGCGTACTTCTGACACTATTGATTCAGAGTCTGGGGATCGTAAGAAACCTGAAATTATTACCTTTTATAATGTGCATAAAGCTGGAGTCAACACCGCTGATAAATTAAAAGCTACGTACAGTGTCTCACGTTCGAGCTGTAGATGGCCATTGACAGTTTTTTTTACACTGTTAAATATTGCAGCGATTAATAGTCGGATAATATATGACAAAATACCGGAAAAAAAAATAAAAAGAAAAGAGTACTTGAAGATACTGGTCGAAGAACTGACTAACCCATTGATGATGAAGAAGTCCGAGTGTCCCTCGTTGCCTCGAAAACTTCGTAATTCCATCAAAATTCATCTTGAAATATCTCAACCAAATAATGTACCTAGTCAGATCAAGAGCAACGAAAGAGTATTATGTTATTTTTGTCCTAGAAGACTAAACCGTAAAACTAAATCGTTGTGTGCAATATGCAGTAAAGCAGTCTGCAGAGAACACACTATTTATGTATGTAGTGATTGTCATAATAAGGCTCCAGTTGACAGCGATTACGAAGAATAATTGTTTTAACTATCATTGCTAAAAAAAATATTAAAATTTACGTCTTATCAAATAATATATGTTGATAATATTTTTAAAATATTGAAAGAAACATTGACGAAAGTGATACTATTATAGTCATATAAGATTATTGATAATTGTTGATTATTTATAAGAATAATTTTAATAAAAAAATAACTAACTTACTTCAGTATAAACAAAAATATTATATTGTTTAAACGATAAAAATTTTAATACTTTATTCGGTAATTATAATTTTTGAGTCAATATAGTTTATTAACTGTAAAGATTTATAATAATTTTAGAATAAAGTTCTATAAAAAAAGTTAATTAATATGATTTAGATTTAAATACTAGAAAAACTATCAATATATGATATTAATCACAACAGTCAAAATGAGATAAAATTATTGAATAACAGTCAATTAGTATTAGATATTGTCATTTCGTTGTTCTTATTTTTATAATTTGATATGTATTTGAATTTGTGTATTAAAAAAAAATTAATTTAAATCTTACATCACAAATGGTGAGTTTATAATTTATATTTCCAGATAATTATGCAAAATTCATTTTTCTGTAGTTTAATGTACAAGAATTCAATTCGATTGTAGAATTTATAGTTTAAAATCACGCGCCTTTCAACTTCTAACAATCTGGCAACGCTGTACAAAAATTAACATTGCGGCGCATCGCGACTAACTCTGTGCGGAAATTTCACGCGAGTGACGAAGGGTTAATAAAAGTATTTATGGTAACAATAAAATTAAATCAATTGCAAAAAAAGGTCACCTTTCTTTTATATGTTGATCCTTTCAAGTCGTATTTTTGATGTAATTTTACTGCTGACGGTAAAAGATTATTCATAGCAACTAATCGTACATTTTTACTATTACAGCGATAACAATATAATCCAAAAAACTTTGGTAATAAGGTTCTGGGATTTTGATTTAAATTCATATAATAACCCGGTAAAAGAGTTTGTAAAAATTCCCCCTCTTTATGCTGTACAGTTTTTATTATGAATTCATCATCTTCAGTTAAATAAAATATACTTCCACTGGCTCCGGGGTTTGATAATTCTCTCAATGGTGCACTGCACATTGACATCTGTTATGAAAAATTATCGATGAGAAAAATAATTGCAAAATAGAAAACAAATATTTAGGTCTAAACATACCAAGAAGTCATCAGGTTGAATTCCAAAGAGGTCTCTAAAATATCGAAATGCTATTGGAGCGTAATTTTTGAATTTGAACTCAGAAAAGTGATGTGCTGGTGTATGGTTTGAACCTTCACTTGGAAAATTCGTTGTTTCAACAGTCATGAAATCTTGCATTAATAAATCTCTCTCAGGCTTACTAGCTAATCCACCAACAGCATGTTGAATTCCTAGTTGTATTGATCCCATAATTTGAGTCGTTTGTATCTACATAATACTTTAATTAATGATATTGAATTGATTAAGTATCAAAATAAAAAGTATAATCCTTATTTTTATAAGAAATGTGATATTAAGTTATTGTGATTAATATTAATAAAAATAAAAAAAAATCAAATGACAATGATTAAAATTCAAGATAGAATGGTCATTAACCATAATTTACATTTCAACTAAAATTTCTAACTTTTTGGTATCTGTTTATTTATGTCATGATGGAGCTTACTGCTTAGCTATATTTTAAATACATTTTACAAATAGATAACAACATCCTGACTTAAAGAAACACCTTAAGCCTGGGTTACTGACCTATCAATACAGTATTAAGTAACTGAACCAAGATCATCGTATCAGCTGCAGAGGAAACCATTCGCAGATCATCGGGACTTTCAAAAAAGAAAAAAGTCCCTTGGTTGAACCAAAAATGTTCAAAGTCCTTCAATGAAGTCAAAAAAGTGATGAAACTCTACAACATAACTGAGACAATGATCCAAACAATATAGTCAAGATTGAAAAAATGATTCTATTTCGAAATTTTGAGATCTTCAGCTCAAAAACAGAGCTTTTATACTTTTTTGAGCTCAAAAATCTAGTGATTGTTGCAAGAATACTTTTTTGGAAATTTTTAATTGCGACATCATCCGATCGAATCAACCGTTTTTGATAAGGCTGACAGCAATCGGATTACCTACCAAAAAATTCGATATCAAATTTTGAAGTTAGGTTAAAAAAAAACACTTGTTAGGAATTTTTAAAAATATAATTTCTCACGAACAAATTGACTGATTTTGATGGGATTATCGACAGTGCAGTTTTTTTAGCACTAAAAAGTTTTATATTACATAAAAAAAAATCCGATAAAAAATTTCGAAGATTTGAAAAAATCACTTTCTTTGAAATTTTTCAAGAATATCTCACGAACCAATGAATCGATTTTTCAAACGGCACTCGACGTCATGTTTTGAGCTTGAGAGCTGATTAGGTTATGGAATTAATCGATAAAGCAGCTCGAAAAATATTTTGAAAAAAACTTATTTAGAAAACTTTATTTTTCGGTTTCTTGGGAATTTCAAAAAATCTATCACAACAAATTAGTTTAAGCCTACGAGGAAGTCTAAGATTTGCAGAACCATATCGAATGACGCCAATCTCGTTCAAATCAGTTGAGCCTTTCAAAAGTTATGAAAGGTTTACACACACTCACGGAGAGTAAAGTTTTTCGCGTCCGTAGGTTCTACTTTTACACCCTACACGTGTTCTATGGGTAATGCCAAATTAACAACACAAACAACGATATGGAAATGCCACAAAACTTTTCAAAATAGTTTACCGCACAGGGAAGGGATACCCCAGTGCCGGCGTTGGAGGGTTTGCAAACGGGCCCGAAGGCGTCGTTAACAAGCGACCGTTTGGACGGCGGGATGAACCCCATGGCCTCGCTGTCGAGTATCGCTACAAGGAGTACAAAGACAGCCCTGATGGAAGTGGACAGACAGTCGAGCAACGTTCATCCAGTTCAATGATAGCATAAAAACTTGAGGACAGGGTTTTTCCTTGGTCGGTCCTCTGGCTGTGGTGTAGTGAAAGTAAAAGGGTTTAATCAAAACCAATAGGACTACACGTGCGGCTCGGAAGTGTATATCGTCTGAAGGTCAGTTCGACCTGAGTTGTGACCAGATAATTTTTTTTAATATTTATACAATTCGTTCAGTTGAACGTTCGAAACTTCAAGTACATTATATTGTTGATTATATATATACACGGATGAATAGATTACCAAACGTTCATTCATTCCCAAGCAAGGTCTCGTGACGTTGATACAGTCAACGCTCTCTGTATTTGACTCGCCCGTACAGGACCATTCTCTGTACTTGATTCGTCCTTGTCCATAAGATCTGTGTAAAATCGTCAAATACAGAGGAAGAATGTGGTCAAATACAGAGAGCGGTCAAATGCAGAGAGGTCCAATACAGAGAGCATCGACTGTAGATTCAATATATCAGCGCAAGTAATAAGCTCGGAAATTGAGGGAGTAGACTGGACATCTACAAGCGAACGAGGCTCTCACAGAGGGGGATAAAAACGCAAGCTTAAACAGGGCCTTACGGCTACTAGTTGAAGCAGCTGCACATAGTGGGTTGCGCATATTAATGTGCATACGACCTAATGCAATAGACACAATCAGACATCAGCTGATTGCAACTATACTGTGATTGTGATTAATTTTTTTTAATTAATTTAAGAAACGGGATTATAAAAGGGTGGCTTCGACCCAAAATCTTGTTCCAGTGGAGGGCAAGGATTTTTTCAATGCTCATACAGAGCTTCTGACGTGCAATGCACTACAAAAAGGTGTGCATGCAAAAAAGCTAACGTTTTGTGTAACAGTAGATGTCACTCGAGTTTACCATGTGTAAATAGATAAAAAATGAAATTTTATTCTCTAAATAAATGACTTTGGCTGTTCCAACTAATATCTTATCTTTTTTTAGTTGTCTCCTTTTTAGAAATCCGTTATTCTTAAATATTTCACGATCAGCAAAACAGCTATTAGACATTTCATGAACTGTCTAAAATATTTAGACATATCATGTAATTTTGGAACATTACACGATCTGTCTAAGGCCTAATTGCATTTCATGAACTGTCTAAAAATTTTAGCCACTTCGTATAACTGATCGACCATTACACGATCTGGCTGCAGTTCATGAAATGTCTAAAAATGTCTAGACAGTTCACGAACTGTCTAATTTCACGATCTGTCTACAACATATATATATACACGGATAAATAGATAACCAAACGTTCTTCCAAAGAGTGGAGAACCTATCGCACCCGTCACTGTCCATGCTTACCGAGGAAGGATTAGATCCTTACCGACCGTCAAGATCGAAGAATTAGCTGATTTCATTAAGAACAAGAAAAATTTCCATCATGAGATCAGAAAATTGGTTGGGTCCATTGCTACGGCATATAGGTTCGTGACCCCTCATAATTTCTCAGCCTATAATGTCTTGGCAAATATATCTCGGCAATCATATCTCAGACAATAATATCTCGATTGTGTTGGCCTATTTTCGAGCATAAACACACCTAAAAACCATGTTAAAAGGGCGCAACACGATTACGCGCATTTGTGTTGGCTTATTTTCTAGCATAAAATCTGCACACAAATTCAAAATTGCACCAAGACATTTATGTCTGAGATGTTATTGTTGAGATATTATTGTTTCGAGATGTTATTTCTGAAATGTAAAGAGGGGAGCCAGTATACAGATCTCTTAAAGGAAATGAAGGCCAAGGTAAACCCTGTCGAGACGAACGTAGACTAAAGTCTATAAAACGCACGAAGCACGAGGGCGTTCTCCTGGAAATGGCTTGGAAAACCGAAGCAGCAGTGCTTTTACCAACTCGGTAAGTTCAGCTATTGCTAATATTGATACGGTCAAGATACTCATGCCCACAACAACGATCGAGATCCTCGACCTGGATAGAGTCTCTACCGAAGGCGACGTCCGGGAAGCACTCAAACACGACTTCACCAACAGCCTGGAGATCAAAATGTCAACTTGACAAAAGTCACCCCACAAGGCCAACGAGCAGCCTTCTGCGAAATAGACGAGGCCAGCGCGGTCAATGCCCTCGACAAGGTGCGTATAAAGATTGGATGGGTTAACTGCCGCATTCGTCTAGTTGCAAAAGTAACCCGCTGCTTTAGATGCCTTGGTTTTGGGCACCAAACACGTCACTGTGCGGAACCAGACAGAAGCAAGTGCTGCTACAAATGTGGCGGAGGTAACCACAAGTCTGCAGACAAAATATTTTCTTTGTACACTGGATAAAGATGCTCAGGATGGCTTATGCCATATTTACGGCTCCGGGGCTTGTAAGGCATTCCGCACCGCTCTTGGCGAAGCTACGAGAGGGCAGAAATGACGCGCATACTACAAGGCAACTTGAATAGATGCGCTTTGTCGCAAAACCGAAGAAGGTCACTGTCAACAACAACGAAAGCGGAGCAGGCTTCGTCTGGATTAAGACCCCCACGACCTACTTAATGAGCGTCTACCTTTCACCGAATGAAGGGCTTAGTGTGTTCCGCCAAAAGATGGCAAACATAGAGGACGCCATCTGCAAGCTTGACGGTGAAGTCATCATAGCTGGTGATTTCAATACCAAATCGGCTGAATGGGGCGCTGATTTCTCTGACACCAGAGGAAACGAACTAGCAAACTTCGCATCAAGACTTGACTTTATAATGCTTGACACCGACAGTACCACAACCTTTAGAAGACCTGGGTACCAGAAATTTCGACATTTTGCTGGCGGCTCCAAGGATTGCCAACATGATTGAAGAATGGGGCGGTATCCGAAGAATACAGTGACAGTGATCACTAGTATATGAAATTCAACGTTGGACTGGCACCTGTTCCGGTTCCACAACGCGACCTTCAACAGCGGAAGTGGAACGCCAGGAAGCTTGATTTAGAAGCATTGTGAACTTCCCTTACACGAAGCTCGTCTACTTTTCAGAGTAACCCGACTTCAAATACCCACAACGAGACGGAAAAAACGGTGTCAAAAGTTGATGAAAGTGATTATTGCCTCGTGTGATGCTTCTATGCCGTGGCTAAAGAAGCGGAGTTTTCATAGGCTGGCATACTGGTGGTCATCAGACATCTCAGAACTTCGGAAAAGATGCCACGAGCTACGTCGCTGAGCAACGAAAGCTGCGAAGCGCTCCCCCAATCAAGATCTATATTCAAACGAGTACAAGCAGACCAAAAAGAACTTAAACCGGGCCATCAAAGCAAGCAAAGCGACGCTGTGGAAAGAGATCTGCAATTACCTCGACAAGGACTGGGGTAAAGCTTACCAAATTGTCCAAACGACTTGGAAAGGCCTCACCAGAAGTGCCGAAATCTTCTGCCTTAATAAACAGCATCGTAGCGGAGCTGTTTCCTAAACACTCGCCACGGGAGAAAAGACATTTTTAAAAAAAACGGCAAAGTAACACTGTAGAATTCTTAGCTAATTTACAAATTATCAATTAAATAATTAACTTATATTTGCTAACGACATCTATCTCATTTTCTAAAAATATCCCGTATGTAACAAAATAATAAATGCTTAACTACAAAATATTTCGTTTAAGAGCGGTTTATAGTTGATTTTCAAACGTGTTTTTCTCATGTATGTGATAAAATTTCGAAAAAAAAACGCTTTGCTCTTCGATAGATAATTAAATTATCTATCGAACAGCGAAGCGCTTTTTTGGAAAATTTTCATTTATTTATGCATAAAATGCGTTTTAAGATTCCATTTGTTGTACAAGTATGACAGAGATACTTTCGTTTGTCCAATAGAGGGCGAAAGAGAGGAAAAATGTAAACCTTTCTTAAACTATAAATTCTTATGCATGCATGCGGGTCTTTACTTTCAAGTACCTACTTTTATGACTTTCTGGCCGTTGAGGCCGCGTGAATGCATTTCCTTGTTTTCCTCAACCCGGACACTCATCTGGTTCGGCTTAAATATTTTCTATTGCTACTTTCTCTTTTTTTTTTCATAAATATAATATTTTTGTCATCGCTTTTTCTCACGAATATTTCTCAGAATCCTTCCCACTAATAACAAAAAAAGTCTCTAAACGCTGGAGTTAAAAAAACACTTCGGCAAGCGTCAGTCTTTACCAATCTTTTTATTACGTAACTTCACGATACTTTTTCCCAAAATTCTATCTATTTTCCTAGTCGGGTCAAAGTTGTCAGTTTGTTTGTGGTGATTTATTTGCATCAATTATAGGCACTACGCTCTCTCCCGCGAGCTTGGTGACTTACATGCTTAAACAAGAAGATAACTAGTCAGCTGTCGCAGCCTACGCACGGCGCCTTTTAAAAGAAAAAAACCGCAGAAAGGAACCAGGAGCAGGCGTCGTAAGACGTAACGCGCACTAGATTGAAGTAATGCTAACGCGGTTCCGATCCAGTCTTTCCCGTACCACCTACGAGAAAAAAAGGAGAGGAGGTTTTTTGGTGGGTGGAAATCCCACACTACCGACCATCTTCTTTCAAGATAGCGGTGTTTTTCCTTCTCTATAAATAAAAAAAAACACACACACTGATGGCATCGCAGCTACAGTAGTGGTGAACAGTGCAGAGGAGGCTGAATTTCTAGTTCCGTCGACAATTGTCGCCGTCGAGGCCTGACTTGAGAAACAACGGTTGAAACTATAGTTTTTAGTATTAAACAAATATTTCTTAGTATTTAAAATGATTTGTTTGTATTTAGTAAATCTGATATTCATCTATTAAATATTAATAAATCTTTTTAAATACTATGAAATATTTGTTAAGGACTAAAAAGTGGTCTCTAATAAATGATTTGTTAAATATCATCAAACATTTTTAACTATAATCCGTACCTTAAGAGACTGGGATGGTTAAAGCTGAGTGACAGAAGAAACTACTTTATAGCATGCCTCTTTTACAAAGAAATATATTTAAATTACTGTCAGCTGTTTAAATGTCACTTAGAATGTTTGCCGGTTGCGTTGCGTAGAGGCGATGTAAGAGAAGATTATCTACATCTACCTAGATCTAATTGTTGTATGTACGATAACTCTTTTCTTGTTCGTGGTATACGTATTTGGAATGCCCTGCCAGCCGAAATTATAAAAACTGAAAGTTTTGAATTATTCCGTAGTCTGTGCTATGATTATTATTTCCAGAATTATTGATCTGCTATATTGAACGTTTATTACTGTTATTGAAGGTTGTTGAGCTTTGTATGACACAAGTATTATTTGTAAGCACGATTAACATGTTATTCCGTTAATTACTATATTTATTTTCATTTTTATTTTTTTTTGTATCAAAAACTCTGTACTTCATACACTGATTATAATGTATATTTGATGATGGTTCTGAGGGAGCCTAGGCTCCAGAATCTAATAAAATTATTATCTATCTATCTATCTATCCATAAACAAATCCTTCTATCAGTGTAGTTAAACATAAAACAGAGATGGTTGTTCTGACACGACAAAAACGGTTTCCGAAACCAATGTAAACATAGGTGAGACAACACTAATAAGAGCGCTGCACTACTTGGGAGTGATGATAGATGAAAAGCTGTCCTTTCGGGAACACCTTGAAATCGCATGCACCAAAGCTAGCAAAACGGTATCCGCTATATCAAGAATCATGACTAACACAATTGGCCTACGAACTCAAAAGAGTAGAATTTTATTAGAAGTGGTCCACTTAATTCTACTCTATGGAGCAGAAATATAGGCATATATATTAAAGCAAAAAACCTGTCGGCGTAAGACAGCGGCAGTACAACGACGAGAGGCCCTTAGGGCGACACACGGTTTTTGAAGCGGCGGTACTTGTTATGGCAGGGGCTGCGCCTATCGACTTTTTAGCATTCGAGAGGGCGAAGCTCTATGATCTTAAAACTAGTGACAACATAGAGAACTTTTTAAACACAGCTTGAACTTTCTGCCCAGTTTTGCAGGAAAAAGTGCGACTTTTACCATATGAAATAACATATACAAACGAATGAACAGCTTTACATTTGCACTAACCTTCCCACAAAAACAAGAGCACAAAATTTAGACATGGTAACAAATATGATGAAAAATAGTATACGCGCCAACGAGGAAAGGATATCCTAATCCGCGTGTTTGTCACCCTCGCCTTCGGCTATGGAGACAATTTTACACGCGGGTTGGAATATCCTACTTTCCTCCCTCGGTGCGTAATATACTACTTGATAATTTCATAACATTAACTTGAAATAACAAATCTTCCAAGAATAAAACCAGGTTTAAAATATAAAAAATCATACCTTCTTATATGTTATTTCTCCACCAACACCAACTCTTCTGTGACCAATTTTTCTCTCTTTCTCAGACTTATTTTTAGCAACTCCAGGTGGAGTTTTTGAAGTAGCACTCCCATAATTAATCGCTGAATTCTGAAATAAATATATTAATTAATAAAAATAATTTTCTTCATTAAAGTATAACTATTTAAAACTAGAACAAATCTGATAAATTCACGCCAAGTAAATAGTAGAGCTTTACACGGAAAAAAAATTGTACGAAAAATTACAATGAAAACATCGTAATTTATAGTATAGGACATTGCAGTGCCGGACCAGAACTCAAACATCGTAATTTATACGATGCAACATCGTAAATTTCTATCACTCAAATTAAAAAGAAGTTTAGGTCACCGAAAAAATAATTCTGTATCATCCAGAAATCGAACCCAGTGTCCTCTCCGCCTCAAGTCCAAGGTTTATCCCCTCACGCTATCGGAGGGAATATCTAAAGTTTCTGTTCAGTCACATAATAAGACCCTCGATACAGTAGTTGGTCATCTTTCGGTGGTGGTGTCGCAAACTACTAGACTCTGTCTCTCTTTTATTAAAACATATAGTATGCGTCCTTATTCACTTGCTCTTACGGAAAAAAAATTAACTAAATAACATCGTAATTTTCAATAATTCAAATTGTATTCTGTAGACGGCAGCATCGTAAAAATCGAGATACTGAAAGTCTAGTCCTGGATTACGATGTTACTATAGTAATTTTTCATAGGATTTTTTTTCCGTGTAAGCTGACGCATCGTGGTTAAACCAATGCAGTATGGAGTTATTAGGACTCGTAAGAATCGTTGTTTTCGTTATTTAATAAAAAATTTTATGAATAATAACCAGGAGGAAACTAATTACCATATACTAAACATCAGAACATTACTATACACTAAAATCGATGCCATTTAAATACTGTATGTGCTCATTATGTGTGTATCTTAATATAGATAATGACAAGCTACGCGTGATAACAGTTGTAATTTGTAACGAAAAGGTAGTTAGATCTACTATACAAGATACAAGAATTGCACTGAGATTTAACGCAGATAACAGACGACAGACCTAAGGAATCCGATAAGAGTAAGAACCTAAACTAAAAAAATACATTTTTTAATAACATTAAGTAAGACTTTGAGATAGTTCAAATTGTCTAGCTTTGCCTCCTAAGCACTCGAGAAAATTCGTGTCTCAAATGAGGGAGTAGAGAGAGAGCTGCGGGCCGGTGCTCCTTGGTGGGTGATTGGCCATCACTTCAATTTCGAAATAATACAAGACAGTCACGGGGCTATTTTTAAATAAAAATAATATTATCATTATTTTTGAGTTTTACCTGGATACCGTTTATGGTTTTTACAAGGCTGATTGTCTCAGCATGTCCCCACTTTCTCTTTTTACTGTCTTCACTTTTTCTTTCAATACTTATTCTTCATCCTCGCTATTGTTCTCCACTTTTTATAGTTTAATGCTCTCCACTTTTCATTTTGCGGCGTGGACCAACTTGTGCTTTTCTGTACTGCATTCACCCTATTCCTCAACTCTTTCTATAGGCTGTTGGAATAGTGACACGGGGAAACCACAGAGAACCACATATTATTAGGAACATTAATAACGTTACCGATCCATAAATCCGGCAGACTTTCATAGAAGGACTCTTAAAAATAACATGTAAGTAACTAAAGATTTTGCATAATCATTTGGTTTTGCGTAGTAGATTTCGGTAATGAGAGAAGGAAAACGATTGAACTTCTCTACATATATGGGGCATTTCACGCCAAATCAGACGGTTTTAAAAATTTTAATTTTCAATTTCCGTCATTTTTTGATATTATTTAGTACTCATCAAAAATTTCATCTTCCAGAATTTTGAGATTTTTTTTATCATTGTTTCAGAAGATATGGAATTTTCAAAAAAATCGCTCTCTTCATGATTTTTTGCTTGTAACTTTTTGAAAAATGGTTCAAATAAAAAAACTCTAAGGATAAAAAAACTTTCGTTTTTCCATGTACTTTTAAAAAAAAATACGAATAGTTTTTTGGAAAAATTTTTCCGCGTTATTTTCGAGTTTTAAATTTTTGAAGTCGTTTTCTGAAAATCAAGCATATCCCATTTTCCTAAAAATTCGTGACAACAAACTACTATCTATTCCACAACTCTTCAGATGGTTGCGGTCATGGGTCCACCGTGGCTACTCTTTTTTTTTTTTTTTGATTTTTGAAAATTAAATAAATTTTTTTTTTCTATTAAAAATTATTAGGGTAAATGCATCAGTTGTTAACCGGTCACCAATTAGTTGACCGATGTACATAAAAGTTAATTAATTATTATTTTACAAGGATTTTTTTAAATATATTAGAAAAACAAAATAACAGCTTTAAAAAAATATTTTGTTTGCTTACAACGCGACCAGCAATAAGCCGGTCAAAAATAACTAAAGCACGATTGGAGGGTGAGTGCATTTCATCATTAATTTAGTGATATTAATTGACACAACATAAAATATTTTAGTTTTATTATGTTAATTAAAAATCAGATTCCAACTTTTGTGGAAAAATAAAATAAAATTATAAGCTTTTATTTCAAGACCGGTCAACTATTGGATCCGCCAGAGGCTAATTACCCAGTAAAAAATTCATTCGGTCATCTACTGGACCCTGTAATTTTATCACGATCCAATTAATGACCGTATATTTGTAATACAAACTTTTTAACCTCAAAATTAAATCTGTCAAGTGTTTAGAGTACTTAAATCATTCAATGTTTTGTTAAATGTTTTTTAAATATAAACATAATTATAAAATTTATATTTATAATTAAACAATAATACTTAAAATCTTTTTTGGTTAGTAAAATTTATTTTGTTGTAGTTTTTTCAGTGAACAGTTATTAGAGAACAAATTATTAGAAAAAGAAAAAATTGCTCAGCAATTAAAAAAAAAGAGATTTTTTCCCCTCCGGGCGTAAAGCGTCAACTTTAGCCCCGCTGCGCTAAACGAAGTTGCCGCTTTCCGCCTTCGTCGGGGAAAAAAATAGTATACACTCCTCGGGAAGTAAATAAGAAATCCTCAGATCACATGTTTGTTGGCCGAGGCGAAGCCTCGGCCAACAAACATGTGATTTGAGACATTTATTACTTTACTTCCCTAAGGGTGTAATATACTATTACAAGCCACTTAGTAAAAAAGCTTCAATTGAAAAAAAGAAAAATCAAAAAATCTCAAATGAATCAGATCAATTATCGTCATCAAAATAAATTTGAGATTATTTGTGATCTAAAGAAATGTCATTTTATGTTAATTATTACTATTATTTTATAAAAAGGTACGATTTAAAATTATAATGCAAGTTTAGCTCAAAGTGCAATGTCTGTGAAAGATGAAGTTAATATTTGAAAAGTACTGAATAAATTCAATTACATATATCAACAGACTCGATAGAGTCTGGCACCAAGTTCCGTTCTCAAGCCAGACTACCGAGTATGTATATACCGTAAGCAGAACGGTTTTTTGAGGTCACAAATTTTTTTAAAAATGTATTTTGATTTTTTTTTTATATGATATTTTATAATAGTAATTTATGATTTTTACTACGCGTATTACTCGATTATTATCAATTATCTTTATAATTTCTATTTAAAATTATTAAAAATAATCAGTACATACTATAGCGACCCAGATTTTTAGATTTTAACTTTTTTTTATGTAAAATATGGAGGGTAGAGATAGATGAGACCAACATAAGCTGTGAACATCCCTGTGACAGCTCGCGGCGATTATGGGTGATATCAGATTTTAATCATCTAATTAAATGTTTCCGAACTTCAACTTTAGATGATAAACTTCTAGAGTTCAAGGTAAAATTTACAAATATTTTCATTGCATATTAGAACAATGCAATTGCTATTATTATTAATATGGTAAATTTTTCAGACTCCTTATGAAACTGTGAAAAAACAACATTGGCATGCTCTCTTAGAAGAAGAGAATTATCGTCAGCCAAATTTGAAAGTTGCCTACAAATTAACACCTGCACACTTGAAACCGAAAGGCTTTTTCAAGCTATTTCAAGCTATGAACGTTCCTCTTGCAACTGAAGTATGAATATTTCAAAATTTTTCTTTGCGTCTAGTAATGAAATGAAGCTGTAATAATCCAATAGATTTTTTAGGTTGATTCTTGTTTCTTTAATCACTTAATTACCATTCTTATTGTAGGGTTTCGGTCATGAGATAGCTGCTGCGAGGGCTCACTACCAACCACTATGTGACACATTAAAAGATTCAACTCTCACACAAAAATTTATCAAACTAATTTCCAAATTAATAAAAGCTATTTCATCGCGGATACCGAGAGATGCTCTGTATGCTAAAGATGATTGCCGTAATAAACAAGTAAGAATAATTATAGAGCATAACACAATAACGCAATTTTTTTATCACTTTATCTATGATTTACTGTATGGTCTTAGTGTTTCGGTAATAATTTAAAAATTTTTTTTGCATTTACATTTTTCAGGCGATTTTAGAGTTCCTACAATTCTTCGAAGATTGGCAAAAACTTGAAAATAAAATACCGGTCTCAAGGTCTACTTCATTAGGGTTAAAAGTAACCTTACGGGCAACGCTTGAAATTTTAGACATGCTCAAAAATGTATGTGATTTTAAATATTTGATGACAGCAAGCTTATCTCAAGATCCTTTGGTGGTAGTTATATAAATCAATGTCATTTTACTATTCTTAGTATTGTTCGTTCTATTTCATAATGCATACTTATTTATGTTCAATTCCAGAGATTTTTTTCGGTCATGAGATATTCGTGTGGAGGGAACGATCACCCAGATCCGAAAATGTTTGCACAGGGTACCGCTTAGCGTCATCATTTTCCCTCATACGTCCACCGAGAGGCTGCAATATTTCGGGGAAGGATCTTCTAAAAAGTTTAGTAGAAGCTAAGGAAGTTTTAATTTCTTCAAATAAAGTCACCAAAGATTTATGGTTTCAAAGCATAGATGATATGCTGGAAAGCACTGAGCCAATTATTAAAGGCTCCTCAACTAATGGAGATCATGATTATAACAAGGCTGTAACCAGTGATGCCGTCCAATCATATATTGCTGGTTACATCGTTCGCAAATTGAAAAAAATTATTAAATGTGGAAATTGTTTACAAGTCATACAAATGATTCCGGAAGCTGGTAAAGAGTTACTACGTAATGACGTTATTTGTAAAATGGAGTTATTTGGTGTAAATATCTTACAAACGTTGACACAATTTCTGAGATATCTTTAGAGCTTCAGAAAGAAATTATATTGAAAGTTGGATGCTTTGAGCATGAAAATGAATTAACTAAGAAAATTATTGATATTTATATTGTGATGCGTGCTCATTTTCTAGCAAAGTCTGAAAATAAGCGCTATGATGCAGCTAAAATGAAAACCAAAATGAATAGAAAAAATGCCAAATTACTGACTTAAAGGTATAACTTATACCTTAAAAAAATTTTTTTATATTGTATTTTTGCATGTGATAGTTTTTTTTCTTACATAAATTTTAATTTGCAAGTTTAAAGAAACTCATTATTGTTTAATGCAAGTCTAAATGTTTTAAAATATCAATTATTTTTATATTCTTCATTAATTATTAACATGTGTTCAGTGAACAGGTCCAGCCACGATAAAGTCGCCCCTGGGGGACTCCCAACTTCACGAGCCGCACCTGTCTACCGCTAGTTCCCGCAAAAATTAACCACCTATGAAAGCTTAGCTTGACTGATCACGCCATGTCTCGGTGGTGTGATTGGCTGATCGCTCCGCAGACATGCGCAATCAGCCTTCTTCCCCAAGTTGACGAGGAAGAAGACGCATTATTATTATTATCTTTCGCTTCCATGATTTCGTTGCAACAAGTCGCCATTAGTGTGATTTTACTTTCGCTTTTTGCTAACAAACCGCATTTCGCTTATTTAATAAGTTAAGCTCTATCAAGCTAGCAGGGGTAAATCAGCAAAATTCAATAAAAAATACTCGAAAATTTGTAGCTTTTTTCTTGCTAATTAGTTGCTAAAATCGCGATTTTGTTACTCAAAACTATCTCTAGAAATCGCGAAAACTGCTAACTTCATATAAAGATAGCAGGGAAACGTAGTAAATAATGCATATTCCATTGGTCATCAAGCATGAATTTGTTGCTGCAAACTGGTAATTGAAAAAAAAAAAAAAAAAAAAAAAAAAAAAAAAAACGACTATAAGCTATCTTGAAAACAAAATTTCAATACTTATAAATCATTTGATAATTTGTTGCTATACACGGTAGCACTATTTCTGCGCAGAAGTGCCAGCAACAAAATAGTACCCGGTGATCAGCTGACTTCTAATAATTACTTATAATTTTCCGGGATATGCTAACTTGAACCGAGATTTTCCAAGGCTAACAAGTGTTTAATAATTAGTTGCTGCCCGGAGTATCACTAAGACTTTCCAAGGCCAATACGTGTTTAATAATTAGTTGCTGCCCGGAGTATCACTAAGACACTGGAAAAGTGCCAGCAACAAAATGGTACCCGGTGATCAGCTGATTTCGAACAATTACTTATAATTTTCCGGGATATGCTAACTTGCACCAAGATTTTCCAAGGCTAATAAGTGTTTAATAATTAGTTGCAGCCCGAAGTATCACTGATACGCCGGAGAATTGCCAGCAACAAAATAGAACCCGTTGGTCAGCTGCTTTCAATTAATTACTTATGATTTCCCAAGATATGCTAACTTGAACCGAGATTTTCTGAGACTAATCAGTGTTTAAAAATTAGTTGCTACCCAGAGTGTCACTAAGACACCGAAGAAGTGCCAGAAAGAAAGTAGTGATCGGCGATCGGCTGATTTCGAGCAATTACAATTTTCTGGGATATGCTAACTTGAACCGATTTTTTTCTAGGCTTAAAAGCGTGCAAGAATTTGTTTCTACCCTGGGTATCACTAAGACACTGGAAAAAGGCCAGCAACAAAATAGTACCTAGTGATCGGCTAATTTCGAACAAATACTTATGATTTTCCAGGATATGCCAACTTAAACCGAGATTTTCTAAGGCCAATAAGTGTTCAATAATTAATTGCTGCCTAGGGTATCACTAAGACACCGGAAAAGTGCCAGAAACAAAATAGTGACCGGTGATCGGCTGATTTAGAACAATTACTTATAATTTTCCTGTATATGCTAACTTGAATCGAGTTTTTTTCAAGTTTAAAAGCGTGCAAGAATTTGTTTCTGCCCCGGGTCTCACTAAGACACTGGAAAAAGGCCAGTAACAAAATAGTACCTAGTGATCGGCTAATTTCGAACAAATACTTATGATTTTCCAGGATATGCCAACTTAAACCGAGATTTTCTAAGGCCAATAAGTATTCAATAATTAGTTGCTGTCTAGGGTATCACTAAGACACCGGAAAAGTGCCAGAAACAAAATAGTGACCGGTGATCGGCTGATTTAGAACAATTACTTATAATTTTCCTGTATATGCTAACTTGAACCGAGTTTTTTTCAAGCTTAAAAGCGTGCAAGAATTAGTTGCTGCCCCGGGTATCACTAAGACACCGGAAAAGTGGTAGCAACAAAATAGTGATCGTTTATCGGTTGATTTCGAACAATTACTTATAATTTTCCGGGATATGCTAACTTGAACCGAGAATTTCTGAGACTAATCAGTGTTTAAAAATAAGTTGCTGCTTAGAGTATCACTAAGACACCGGAAAAGTGCCATCATCAAAATAGTACCCGGTGATCAGCTGATTTCGAATAATTACTTATAATTTTCCGGGATATGCTAAGTTGAACCGAGATTTTCTAAGGCTTAAAAGGGTGCAAGAATAAGTTGCTGCCCGGAGTATCACTAAGACACCGGAAAAGTGCCAGCAACAAAATAGTACCCGGTGATCAGCTGATTTCGAACAATTACATATAATTTTCCGGGATATGCTAACTTGAACCGAGATTTTCCAAGGCTAACAAGTGTTTAATAATTAGTTGCTGCCCGGAGTATTACTAAGACACTGGAAAAGTGCCAGCAACAAAATAGTACCTGGTGATCAGCTGATTTCGAACAATTACTTATAATTTTCCGGGATATGCTAACTTGAACCGAGATTTTCTAAGGCTAGGAAGTGTTTAAAAATTTAATAGCTTTTCAGGGTATCACTAAGACACCGGGAAGTGCCAGTGTCCTGTGATAGACATCAGTGTGTGCGGTTGTGTCTGTGTGTGTGTGTTAGTTACTTTGCGCCTAGATACTTCACTCTATTTGATGTAATTCGGGCCGGTAGATTTTGAGTTATCTTATAAATAAATTTTTCAAAAAATGGTATTTCTAAAATAACTTTCAATTTGCTGAATTAATTGATTTCATAAAATAATCAGCTCTTGAGCTTAAGAAACTGCATCGATCGCAGCCTCCATCGGTACTTGAAAAAGTGAATTTTTTATATTAGTTAAAAATTTTCGGTCTGATCAATTCGTGTTCAGTAGTAAATCATAGAATCTAAAAAAACTGCGTCGAATGTTGCGAACCGCATGAAAATCGGTTTATTCATTCAAAAGTAATTGCAGTTTGAAAATATTAAAAACACGGAAAAAAATTTACTGTTGCTGCAGTAGGAGGCAGCCATATCGCAGCCACAGGAAACAATCCGGTTGTAGCCGCAGGGTTTTCCTGTAGCTGCAACAATTCGGTCATGTTTCAGCAACGTAATCAAATCTTGTTGTAGCAACAAGATTACAACTGTTGTTGCGATTTAATAGTAAAACATAGTTGGGTCATTCCATGTCAAGTCAACCAATAGTTGGAATTGATTTCTTTCGATTGGAATGAATTTTGGTCAGAAGTTTTCTTTTATCATACAACGAACTTCTGCCAAAGGAAAAAAAAAATTTTTTTTTTTTTCAAAAAATATGCAAATTCAAAATTTCGCGATTTTTCCAGTTTTTCAATTTTGTTTTTGTAATATCTCGAACGTTATTATCGATACAGGGATGGCCTTTTGTTTGTTTGAAAGGTGACACTTAGGGCTATTAGAAAAAAAATATTTTGGAATAAAATTTTGAAAAATGCCAAAGTTGTCGACGCCGCGTATCATCTTATTAACATGGAAATGATTTGAAATTTGAGATTGAAACCGATTTTGACCGGACCGATAGCTATCGCCGTGGTTGTTTAATGTTAAGAGCTGATTAGCTTTTGGAATTGATCCGTGAAGCCGTTTAAAAGTTATTCCAAAAAAACCACATTTGAAAAAAATTTTTATTGTAGTTTTTTTGAGATTTCTCAAAATCTACCGGTCCGAATCAGTCCAAAGTGTACTCAAAATCTAAGTTCAGTCAAGCCCTTTCGAATGGCACCAACCGCGATTAAATCGGTCAAGCCGTTCAAAAGTTATGAGAGGTTTACATACATCCACACACATACACGCACACACACGCACACGCGCACACACACGCACACACACACACACGCACGCACACACACAGATACCATCGCGGGAATAGTCAGGGAAGCTTCCTAGGACCTCAAAACGTCGAGATCCGATGAAAACTTTTTATCATTTTTTATCAAACAGGATGGGCTAGACATGAAAATTAACTATGGCCCAGTTTTAGTGACCAGCCAGGGGCGTGGTAACCAGGCTTGGGCCATCGTTATCATTCCAGAGTTAAACCAAAACTGGGCCGACTCTGGCTTACAAACCTGGCCTAGAGTTCTGCATAGTTGGGCCAGGCCTGGGCCCGCCGCACTTTCCTACATAGATATAGGCCTCAAACTCGTGACATCACTTCAAACCGTCAGAATCTCTACCTTTGCGCATATGTATCGAAAATAAATATTTTTATTTTATGGAGAAACTGGAAAAAAATTCAAAATTTATTTTTTAAGTCAACGGTTGAACTACAAAAAATAATTTACTAGTTAAAAGGATAATAATTGATGTTGTTTTTATTTGAAAATGATGATAAAAAGTGAAAATTTAAAAAAATTTCTTTATGTGCATTTATTTAAAATCCATAAATACTTGTTTCTACTTTGATAGCCTATAACTTTTAAACCGTTCAAGTTATGAAAATTTTATATCCCATCAATTTTGTAGAGAATTTAATTTCCTACAAGAAACATTTATCAAAAAATTTTTACTATTCTTTTCCACGAGAAATAATTGTTTTTTTTAACAAAAATTTTTTTTCCATATTATTTACATGGGAAAGGGGACCCCCTTTGAGGCTAACTTCTAATTGGAATTAAAAATTTTTTTCAGGCACGAAAAATTTTTTCTTACCCTGAAGAAACTTTTAAGACGTCAAGCAAAAAAAAAATTTTTCAAAAAAATCATTCTAGTAAACAAGTTTTTTTAAGATGCTAGGTCCTCTTGAGAACAAATTAGTCAACAATTGAGTAGTCAAATAATTACCCTATACGATTTCCTGAATCATAAAAGCCGTAACTTCAATAGATTAAAAGATAGAATCATTTAAAGATTCAAGTAACGTATTTTTTTATAAACAAATGTTTATTAAAATTGAACCATAATAGATATAAAAAATTTATTGTTTAAATAAATAAATTGTCTAAAAGACCGTATCATCAATAGTTTAGATATTATAACAATTTATAAGTTGATAAAATAGTTGACCGCTTCAACTTTGATGGGGTAAAATATTTTAAAATTCAATGAAAAATAGAGAAAAATTTTTTTACAACTTTGATGCACATGGCTGTATTTGCAATTTTTTAAAGCTACGGAAAAGAAATAAAATGAAAATGGCAATTTGTTTAAAACAAATTGTTTATAGAATAAACAATGAAAATTCAAATAAAAAAAAAAGTTTTTCCATAATTATTTGAGAATTGCAAATGATGATCTAAAAAAAAAATGATTTCTTAATAAATAATTCAAATGTTAGATAAATGAAAAAAACAATTAAAAAATTTTTTTAAGAAAAAAAAATTTTTTTTTTCAATCATTGTTTCACTAAGACATTAAAATGACAAAAAAAATTTTCAAAAATATTCAACTTGCCTATTTGTTTATAACAAACTTTTAAACAATTTACGTTAAAAATTTTTTAGCCAAGCTTCTAAACGCAATATATTGATACAAAAACAACCAAAATTAAATATTTGGTGAAAAAAATTTTTTTTGTAACATTAGCCGGATATTTCAATTTATGATAACTTTGAAAAATTATTATAAATAATTGAAAAAACTTTCACAACGGAATCTTGTTCATTATTTATATATCAAGAGCTCCCAAAAGAAAAAAAATTTTTTAAACTTTTGTAAGAGATTTTATGAAAACTCAAATCTACAAAAAATTAATTAATTAACAATTTATGATTTATTCAGATTTTTAAATTAATATTGAATGTTATAAAAAAATTATTTTGTGTTGCATACTTTGCTTGGCGGCGACGCCTAGGCACCAAAACGTTCGCGCGAAGCCCACTTTTTAACGCTAAATTAAAATTATAAATAATGGAGCTACAACTCCGGGAGTCGAGACTTATGTTACTGAAATTTACTCTTCTTTTAGGATTTTTTTTCAAATTTCAGATATCTTTAATATTTTTGAAGTTATAGCTACAAAACGGAGATTACCTTCTTTTTCTCTTCGTTTTTTGTTTATAACAAATTAAATTTTTAATGGCGAATAAATTAAAAAATACCTCTTTCTCAGACTTAAATTCTGAATTCAATGCACCAATCGCCATATTTTTAAGAGCCTTGGATCGATTTTTCACAGAAAATTCACTTTTTGACTAGACTATAAAGAATTAAACTATTTTTTAATGTTACTGGGAATTTAAATATCGCGCTTGCGCTTTAATTTCAGCCACTGAATATTGTGTTTCGACTTGATCGACTGCCGTCAATCTGCTATCGCAAGTTGTCACAAACTTGACATCAAGTATAAGAAACAACTCAGGTAGCACCAACTTCATAAAATAATAAACACTCGACCTTAACACGAAGAAAGGAAGTTCGAGCTTCAAGTCCGAAGTAATTATTGTCTTAGAAAATTCAACTTTAAATTCCGAGTCGAAACTATAAGCGACTATTAAAAAACTGAATTGTGTAATTTGAATGCGGTCTAAAAAGAATCAATCTTTAATAAAATAAAATTTTTTGATAAAATAATTAGCGATTGTCATACTGCTACCATTTGGGGATTAAATTTTCTGATGTATAGTAAAGTTTTAATTTGATTATTGAAAATTAATCACAAAAGTTATAATTATTCTAAAATTAACAGGATTAATTCTGAAGTAACATTCAATGGTTTTGAATTTTGTTAATGCAACTATTGATAAATCAAAGCATGTAAACCTAACCTCAATGTAATTTATACATTGCGATGGTTCTCAAAATAACTATTTTTTATGTTTTAAAGAACAACACAACTATTAAAGTTTTATAAATTAATTTTATAGATTTGTGACTAAAAAATATTTTATTTTTACAATTGCGTAGACATTGATTTTAAAGATTGTTTTTTTGTTATTTGACACTTGATGTATAATATTGGGACTATATCTATTGTTTAGTGATAATTATTTTGAGAAATGTGTAAACAATTTCCATTTAAAATTGAAAGAGTAAGTTGAATATTTTTTATTAATAGTTCAATTATATAATAATTTTGCTTGAGATATTTTGAAATTAATTCAAAAATATATTATCCGCTGTATAAGTCTAACAAGCTTCAATAAATATTTTTGATGATTTACTTAATTATCTATGTTATTTTATACTTTTGTAAAACTTATAAGTAATTAAAATTTTTATTTTCCATTTTCAGAAGTAAGCTTTCGATCATGTCTAAACGTGGCAGACCTCCAGCGATTGAATCGCAAAAGATCGTTGAAGCAATTGTTGAACAATCAAAAGAAATTGTGTGTTCCAGAAGCGGCAGTATTATCGATAAAAATAATCCTATTTGGAAAAAAATTTCCGGTAATCTTCACAATTTAATCACTCTTCACTCACTTTATGCTTATGTTACTGATGACAGATATGAATTGAAACGTAAGCTGTTTGACTGTGAAGGAATCAATTTGGACCAATCGTCTAATAGTGTAAACAGCACTACAGCAGAAGAATCAATGAATTTAAGTAATAATAGTGATGATTTAATACACATGAAAATATAAAAAGAACTTATGTTATTTATTTCACAAAAGAAGAGTTCAAGGCTTTAATTATTACTAAAACTGGTAAAAAAAAAAACTAGACAAGGATCGAAAAAAATTAATAAATATAAAGCTATGGCACCTGGTGTATGGGAAGACATGATATCCGACAAGCTGATAGAGACAGTGAAAATAACTTGCGGTTTGAGTTTTAATTATCATAGCATTACATGGGATGAAAGTTCTGGCACTTTCCGAGGTTTGTTCGAGATCAATATTTACTATTTAATAGTTTTAATTAACCATCAATGTTATATTCTATGTTTGAAAAATTGCACTTATTGATTGAAATTAAGTAAATGATCAACATATAATACACTTTCACAAATATTAACAAATGAATCAAACTTGTTTCTTTGCAACTATATATTATATATACTACCATCGAATTGTCTAAAAAAATACTGATGGAAGAGTTTTGTTAATATTTTTCTTTTCAAATTGTAACAATAAATTTTTTGAACGAAAAAATTGCAAGTGTAACTCTCAATTTTTTCAACTTTGAAATTAATTTTAGAAAAAAATTTGACAAAAATAAAATGAGTAGAAAAAGCGATTAAAATCTTATTTATCAAAGAATTTCGATTTTCTCTAATAAATATTAAAATATTTTTAATTTAGGTTGATCCATATGTTTCAAATATACTCATTTAAAGGGGAACACCACTGTGACGATCGAAAAAAAGAGGTGATTGTCAGGAATTTTTTTGACAGGGAAAATAAAGGAATTTGGGAATCGGGTTTTTTTTTATTTTATTAAGGGTACATTAAAGATTATTACCCTAAATTTTTATTAAAAAATCTTTAATTATTACAAAGTTATTAACAATCTCGTCGAGCACTGGAGAAAATTTCCCCCCTCCACGGTCGGTTCGATAACTCAAAACCAGATCATCTGAAAATAAAAACCCAAATTGCTTTTCAATCAGTAAGGATGTAGTTATCGCCGCACGTACGGAATTCGAGAAATTTTTATTTTAAAGATTTTTTTAGCCGGATTAAAACAAAAAAAAATAGCAAGAATAGTGAGAAAATTTTTAATCAGTCGCTCCAAAAAATTAAGTTCTTGATAGAAGTAAATTTTGTTGTCTTGCGAAAATCTTTTCTTGCTCCAAAAAATTGAATATCTCGATAGAAGTAAATTTTTATTAATTAACATGTCAAATGGAAAGATCAAATAATATTGAATGATTTTTTTCATTCAATGTGTATGATTGCACGCTAAAATAATATAAAATGGGTATCAAATATCCTAGAGAAAAATTTTCTCAAAATGATAGTTTGAATTAAGAAAAATTTTCTCGAGATGATAATTTGAATTAAGAAAAAATTAGTTCCACCAAGATTAGAATTTCAAGACAAATTTTTACTTCGGCCAACACAATTTCGGTTTTCCTTCAGGCACCCGAAAATTTTCTTGAGGCAAGAATTTTGTTCTCCAGTCAAAAAAATTTTTTTTTAGTGTACTTCTTATTGATATATTTCAAATATCTATGGGAAATGAATTTTGATTGAGTCTGCATCAAAATTCTGAACCCTTCACTTTATTTTGCGAGAGTGAAATGCGAATAAATTTCAAGCATCCATTTTATGACTTAACCAATACAAACAAAAACCAGTGATTGCTTAACAATATATAAATGTAAAATCTAAATTTATCAAAAAGAAATTTTTTTTTTTTCAGTCAATAAATAAATGAAATCTAGGAGTGTATTCAGCAATTACGTTTAATTATGATTGAATTTCTTTTTTTGGAACTTGAAATCAAACAATGAATTAGAAGTAACTTTTAATTTTATGGAAACTATTAATAATACTTTAAAAATTTGTATAGACGATTAAAAATTTTTATAGAAGTTTAAATTAACACAAATCAGTTCAAATAATTATCATAATGAGAGTGGAAACAAAAACTTTTCCATTCATTATTATCAATAAAAACTGCAGTATGATATTAGTAATGAAGTTATGATGTAAACCTCACAATCAATTCATAAACATATTTTTATACTTAAAAAATCGAATATTTCATTGAATGTAGGCTTGTTAATTATAATTTAGAAAATATTAAAAATAATTTTATGAAACACAATTAGCTACTGAATAAAATATCCCATGATTATCTTGATTATCTCGGTAATGTTCTATAAATATTTTCTAATAATATTAAAACTAAAATCCTGAAAAAAAGCCTTTAACCTCAGTTTGATTTAGAAATAAAAATGAAAATTCCTCAAAGTTTTTTCTTGAAAATGCATTGAACCAATCAACTTAGAAATTTTGAATGTCACTAATAAACACAAGAGGGTTATAATAAGAGTTTCATTTTTACATATCTCAGAGAAAGAAATTTAAATAAATGTTTACTAGAGATAACTACATATTTGTATTTTAGTTTAAATATATATATATATATATATATATATATATATATATATATATATATATATATATATATATATATATATATATATATATATTAGAGTGTTTCAAAAAAAATTTTTTTTTTTTTAATGGTGTTGAAAAGTTGAAAGTACATTGAAAAACAAAAATTTTGGCGCCTATTAGAGCCTTTAATATTAATATTAAGGTTTGCCTCAATTCATTTGTTATTTTTCTATTTAAATAACACGAGAAATTTTTACTTTCTAATTTCAATTTCTTCGGAATGGCTTGTTTACGCAATATCCCAGAGAGAGGTCTTATAGGAAATTTCACGCTCTACAAAAACGTCTGAAGGTCAAAGTTCCTCAGATCAACCGTTTCAAAGATATTTGCAATAAAAAATAACAGCAATCAAAACTTTCAAATATTTTCCAATAAAATTGCAAAAAAAATCATACTTTATATTGATATTGTTTTTTTTTGTAAAATCAATTAATTCTGTTAATCTGAGATTTTAATTTTTTTTTTTGCTTATTTACTCCATACGTAACTCACAAAAGTACAAATACGTAAATCTCAAGGTTACAAATATCAAATAAATGATATTTGGGTCTCTTTTATACAAATTAATTTTATATTTCATAAAGTTTATAAATTTTTGTAAGATGAAAATATAAAGTTCCTGATCACACTAACTAAACATCAAACACTCGTCATTGTATTTTATTAAAAGGTTAAAAATTATAAATATATTAAATCAATTCAATCAACTATTTTATTTGGGAGAAAAATCTTCCAGTCGGCGTGGTTTTATTTCATATAATTCTCAACCAATTCCAGAAGATATGGATGTTGATGTAAGCGATGAAAATAATAACTACAGTAATAGTGATAACAATAATGAAAAGAACATTGATATCAATTAAAATAACAATAATGATAGTGGTACATTTGATGTCGGAGAGTTCGGTAATGATAATGTTGACTATTCTTGTACAGTTGAGACTGATAATGTTGTTAATCATGAAATATCAAGTCAAACATCTAAGTTATCCCAGAAATCTTTGGAAAGTAATACTTCTGGTATAATCTAGGGATGGGCGATATATATCGATGTTTCGACTATCGATGTTTTTTTGGAGAAACATCGATGTTTTTGGTCGATATTTTTTTTGGTCGAAACATCGATGGTCGATGGAATAATTTAAACTATCGACATCGTTGAGTGATTTACCTACAGAGGGTATACCCCAAAAGTATATAATTTTTTTGTATACAGTAACTGTTGTACTACAGTTACATCTTATCAGTGTAGAGTGTATATCAGTATCAGTGCTAGCGAGTTAAATAGACGGCGAACTATTTATTGTCTTGGTATAAATGAAATTAGTTCAGTGCAATATTATATATATATATATATTTGTTAATTTAATTGTTATCATCGACATGGCGGCCAATAATATCAAAATCGTTCAAGTACCTCGTAAGTACATTTTTTATAATATAAATTATGATATCACTCAATCTAACCTCCATTTTTTGTTTGCTTACATTGATGTAATTTCATTAATAACTTTTGTATTTTGGGTTTATTTAGATAATGCTGGAGCTGGAGGTATAAATTATATTTTCAAATTGACCAAGAACCTCTGTTTTGATTGAAAATTTAGATTTTCACACCTATTTACAAATTAAAAGTACGTATGACCTGTAGAAATTAAATTAATAATATTGTGAATAAATAATGAATGAAACACTTTTTCCGTAGATAATGATCAAGAAGCTTATAACTACGTCAAGAACTTAATTTTACTGCCCAGTATCCAGTCCAAAACCCAGCATGGACAGTGGTTTACCGAAGTCTAGATGGAATTGATTTCTCTCCAGTCAATTAAATTTATATTCCTCTCTTTCAAAATAATTTATTATTATTATTATAAATTAAAAATAATTTATTAATGTAATAATAAAAATAATCTTAATTAATAAATTTAATCATAAATGCTGGTTATTTTGTAATAAAATGTTCTTAATTTATCTATAATAAAATTACATATTTTATATTAACGCATGATTTAAATTATTTGAGTAAAAAATCAATTAAAAATTCAAATGATCATTTGTGTATGTTAATTGTAAAGATAATTATAAGTTTTTCAAATTTTCGCGCTCATTGCTAAAATATTGCGAGTTAAGTTTAGTACTACAAGTATACTAAGTACCTAAGTCCACTAAAGGTTACTAGAATATTTAAGTAACTTTGACACCTTGACTACACTATACTCAATTACTCAATAAAGGAATAAAGTAATTTTGTTAACGGCTTAAGCTTAAACTTTACATTACAAAAAAACAAAAAATAGCGTTTAAAAATTCTTAAATTCTTTTTACATTTTAATTGTTATTGTCTGACTTATATAAGTTCACACAAAATAATAATTGTTAATCTATTAAATTAACAATTGATAGTAACATTAAAGGTTAATCGACATATTACATTAAAGGTTAATTGGAGCGATGAATAACGAGGATTTCGTTGGTAAGCACTGGTATAACCTTTCATTTTTATTTGTAAAAAAATGTTTTAACATTATTGAAAAAAAAAACGCAATTAAATAAGATAAAAGCCCCAGTAGCTACTCAGTAGCCAGTACCTGCTCACTCCATGTATTTGTGTATCTATATTTGTGAATATAGATATACAAATACATGGAGTGAGCTACTGGTTCCTGAGCAGCTACTAACTTAGTATGATAAATATAATTAATATGTAATCGATTTTAATTATTATTCTTATTTTTCTCCAGCTGAAGAGGATACTCGAATATTTTCTATATGGTTCAAAATCAATGAGCCTAACGCAGATGCATATCGAGTATCTAATTTAAAAACATCTGATTATGTGCAACTTAAAAGTATGTATTAAAGAATAATTAATAATAATAATAAAAATAATAATAATATTAATAAAATTAAAAATAATAATAACAATAATAGTAATAATCATTGTAATGCCTAATTAAAAATTTTAATCGAATGTTATTAAAAGACAATCTAATTCAATTATCTTTTGATCAAATGCAATTTACTTCAATCATAAAACAATTAAAATTTTATTGTTAATGAGATTCGATAAAAGTTTTTACTCAATGATGTATAAATACGTTAGTCTAATAATTTTTAATATCTTTTATATTTTTAGGTAACCATAAAAAGGCCTACGAATTCGTAAAAGAAATGGTTGACACAGGAAAAATATTCATTCATCCAGATAATATAATTGAATCCATTTGGAGATCCATCGATGATGTAGATTAGTATGTATATTTAACAATACGTTAAGAATATTTTCCTTTTTTTTCTGTGTTAGTGTTGTGTTGTGTTTGTATCTAATCATCATTTTCCTATTCTCTTTTCCCAGTGATCTTCTTGAATATCCACCTGAATCTTACTCTAATAGTGAAGCTGAAGATTCTTCATCTAAAACACCAAGTTCCTCTGAGAAATCAAGATCAGATCCTAATCATAAATTAACCCAACCTATTGATTCCGAAATGACTACCTTATCCAACATGCACTCGTTATCTAAAAATTCTGAACAAGATTCTCAAAAATCACATACTAATACCAATACCTGTGGTGAATGTTTCACTTTGCTTTAATACATTTTACGTTATTATTGAATATTGATTAAAATTAATTTTTCGTTGTTTATTCTTTCCTAGCTAATGATTTATCGACTTTTAATTCTGGTAATTTAACAACGTATGTCATCTTTTTATTTCTACTTAATGATGCAAATTTTATTATCATTTCCTACCGTGCATGAAATATATATATATATATATATATATATATATATATATATATATATATATATATATATATATATATATATATATATATATATATATATGTATATTTATTTATTTCTTTTTTTTACAGTTCGAAAAATAAAAGTAAAGCTTGGGAGTATTTTACTCCAATTACTTCAAATTCGGCACGATGCAAATTTTGCCAGGGCATAATTAAAACCGCAGGAAATACGACAAATCTACGCTGCCATCTCAATTCGAAACACAAACTGTTCATTCCAGTTGATCTGCAAGTAAACAATAAAAACGTTCTGTTGCAGCAGTTGAGGAACCCTCTAACTCTACTGTTGAGAGAAAAAAATTAAAGACTCAGACTCAAATGGCGGTATGTAGAAAATCTTATACGCTGAATTAATTAACAAATTGAACATTTTATTAATACTTTTTTTTTTTGTTTTCAGAAGAATCCTGTTCTTCAGTTGTATGAAAAAGCAAATTCGTATGCAGGTGGAATTTATAAATTTTAGTTCTATATTTATTTTCGATTGAATTGATCATTTATACTGATTTCATGATTTTATATTACAGATGGAGGTGTAGAAGCTGAAAAATTGACGAATTCTCTTCTGTATATGGTAGCTGTTGATTATATGCCACTCTGCTCCGTTGAAAAACAGGGATTGAGACAATTTGTGAAAACCGCAAGACCTCGTTATTCTATGCCCTGTCGTAAGACTATTACTAAACTAATGAGTGATAAATATGATGTCCTGAAAATAAAAGTCATGAGCGATATAGGTAAATGCCCATTTTACTCATTGACATGCGACATTTGGACTGATATTTCCCAGAAAAGCTACTTAGGTGTAACTGTCCATTATTTATCTGCTAACAATCTGGAAGTAAAAAGCACAAATCTTTGTGTTCAGTCACTGGATTCCGCGCATACTGCAGAAAATATAGCATGCTCTTTGAAAATGATTTTCGAAAATTACAATTTGGATATAAACAAAATAGTAGCCGTGACTAGTGACAGTGCACCGAACATGATAAAATCGATTAATACAGTTTTTCAACCGGAAAACGATAGACGACTCCCATGCTTCGCTCATCGCTTGTCTCATGTGGTTCCTACAGCTATATCCAAAATGTCAAATATTAAAGAAATCATCGACAAAGTCAAACGTATTGTGATGGTTACCAGAAAAAGTGTTCCTGCTTCTGATGAATTGCTGAGACTTCAAAAGCGTGACGGTAAAACGGATGGGACTGCACTTAAATTTATTCAAAGCGTTGAAACGAGATGGAACTCGACCTATGATATGCTTGAACGATTTTTACTTTTGGAAAACTATGTTTATCCTGTAACTTCTAAGTGCAATCATCCACCTCCGTTATTAAGTCATGAAGAAACTACCATTTTAAAGGATCTTGTTCATTTGATGAAACCTGTGATGATTATTATATCTCAAATAAGCGGCGATTCTTATTTGACATGCAGTATGATTATTCCAAGTGTTGCAATTATGAAAAAAGAAATCTCCTTATCGAAGCCAAAAACGGAAGAAGGGATAGCATTCAAAGCTCACCTATCTGCTTCTCTTGATAACCAATTTAAAGATATTGAGTCATTCAAAATACTGGGCATTACAACTATATTGGATCCTCGTTATAAAAAATTACATTTCCAAAGTGCGATGTCCGCCGCGAATGCTGTAGACTTCATAAACAAACAAATGAAGTTGAGCTTTTCTAAAAGTTCTGGGTCTAAATCAGTTTCAACTGAAAATATATTCGTAGAGGAGTTAAACGCAGATAACATTTGGCGGTACCACGATGAACTTGTAGCCAAAACTAAGGCAAAAGTTCACACGATGGATGGATTAACTTTTGAACTGAAACAGTATATGACACAGCCAATAATTGATAGATCTGAAGATCCCTTAAAACATTGGCAATTATTGAAACCGTCTCTACCTAATTTGTATGAAGTGGCTATGAAATATTTTTGCGTTGTTGGAACATCTGTTCCATGTGAGCGACTTTTTTCTGAAGCTGGTAACATTAAGACTGCCGATCGTAATCGACTGACAGGAAGTAATTTAAATAAATTACTTTTTTTGAGCAGTTTAAGTAGTGAAGAATGGGGATTATAGGTTATAATTTATAACTAAATCTTTACTTTCTTTGTATTTTTTCTTAATTTTAATATTTAAAACTTGTTATCAAACAATTTTTTATTGTAAAGTGTGTATAAAATAAACTTAACGATTATTAAACTTAATAATAAATTTTTAGTCCTTAAATTACTCTGTTTTAAATAAAATATGGAATTTAATATGATTTTACTTTATTAAAATTTTTTTAATCATTCATTTTTAATAATGATTCAAAATTAATTACTATGGTTTCAATTGTTCTTTTTACATTAGTTGTAGCCATAGTTTTTCGAATTTTCGCGCGTATTCTACCATCGATGTTAACAATCGATGTTCCGATGTTTTTTTTTAAAACATCGATACTCCGATAGTAAGAAATTAAATCAATCGATGTCCGATGTCGATGTTTTTTACCAATATCGCCCATCCCTAGTATAATCTCTGATTATGAAGATGAAATTCAAAAACGACAAGTTCCTAAATTTAATCTAATGAAACCAGAACTTGCTGCGGCTTTGGATAGAGCTAATGTGAGTAGTAGGTCGGCGACTTACACTTTTGATGCTTTATTATCTAGCCTTAGGCTTAGCTAATTTAACTGGTTAACTTAATTAGCTCAGCTAATTAGCCAACGGCTAACCGGCTAATTTTTTTTTTCATCTATTCACTGATTCCTTACCTACAGACAAGTTCAACAAATAATATTAAGGCGTTTTTTTTTTTCGTTTAAAGAAACGATAGTCGCGAAATTTACTTTTTTGATATTTTATCAATAATTTAAATAATTATGTTTATTATAAATAATTATGTAATTATAAATAATAGCTTTTGGAAAATAATATAATTAAAAGGATAGTCTTTAATAAATACTAAAGCAAATTATTAGCATAAAATTTGTTTTGATACAAGATTTAAATTGCGCGCGTTTATTGATTTTTAATGGCGACGTTAATTTTTAAAGTAGTTAGTTTTTGGCTGGTGTTTTGTGCGCTGTGATATTTTTTCTAGTAATTTTCATAGGCTACAAAATTTCATATTTTTGATATTTCTCATACAATTCAAAATATATGTCTCATAAAACTGAAAATTACAATTCAACAAATTAATTAAATATTTAAAATGTCATTGTCATTATTATGGAATCACTTTACACTAGTTACTAGTGGTATTGCTAAATGTAAATATTGTCCTGTTGAGTACAATATTAAAAAAACAACTGCATCATTGCGATATCATTTAAAATATAAGCATAATGAAAAAGTGCAATCATTACATGAAGATACAGAATCTGAATCACTGTAAGTATCATCTTTTTTTTTATAAGGAATTATTGTATTTAATAATATTCATTATTTTTTTGAAGAAAGAATATAAAAACTTTTTATACTTATCAATATAATAAATTAATTTATAATTGAATTCTAGCTTGGATGAGGAATCAAACTCAGATAAATCAACAACTCAAAAGAAAAGACGTTTAACAAAAGAAGATTACAGTCGTAGAGTATGAGTTTAATTTTTTTTTTTCAATTTTCTGATAAGAAAGCTAAAATTTTTTTAATTTTCATATAATTTATAAAATATTTCTGTTTTCTAGAATCCTAAGGCTGAAGCGATCACTATGTCACTTGTAAAATACATAGCAATAGATATGTTACCGTTATCACACGCCGAAGGTCCAGGATTTATACAGTTCGTTAAAGCTCTCAGTCCTGAATATGTGATCCCGAGCATAACAGTCATAAAAATCGCTTAGAAGTCTTGTACCAATCAGTGCGTAAAGATATACTGGCAACTCTCCGTAATTTTCATGATGTGTCAATTACAACAGACGCTTGGACATTTCGTTCTGCAATTTCATTCATTACAATTACAGTACATGCTATAGATGAGTTATGGAATTTATACTCTGTAACTTTGAACACCTCGGAAATGACTGAAAGTCACTCGGCAGAAAATATTTACCATCATTTATGCAATGCTTTATCAGAGTGGAATTTGGCAGAAAAAACAATTGCTGTGGTCCATGATAATGCACGAAATATGGTGGCTGCAATGCGGGGAAGCTCTACTGCTGACATCAACATCGGTCAAAGTGTTCGTTGCAGCTTGTTGTAGAAAAAGCTTTTAATGAAGAACATTTTCAAATACATCTTCAAAAAGTTTCTGCAATCGTTGGTCACTTTAAACATTCTTATAAAGCAACAAACGCTCTTAAGGATGCCCAGAAATTACATAATTTACCTGACCATTCTTTGATTAGCTACTGTGTAACTCGTTGGAATTCCGCTTACAATATGATTGAACGGCTATTGGAACAAAAACAAGCAGTTGAAAGTGTGTTACTGAATCTTGAGTTTACAACTACAGCAATGTGTAAAAAATTGCTTTTACGTAATTCAGAATGGAATTATTTAAAAGATTTGGTCCGAATTTTGAAACCATTTGAAGTAGCGACGAAAATGATGTCCAGTCAAACGGAATCAACTAGTGGAATGGTACGGCCACTTATTCATTCAATAATAGATAAGTTCTTGATGATTGATGATTCAGATGACCCTCCGAAAATTTAATCACTTAAAGAAGTCTTTCGCGAAGAACTAGAAGCTCGGTTTTTGGGAGAAGATTATGATTCCGTACCTACATAAGCTTGTTTTTTGGATCCTAGGTATAGTTACACGATATATTTATACGCTAATAACGAAATGATTTTAAAAAGTTTGATTATCAAATTCATTTATGTTTTAATATATTGCAGATATAAAAATATGGCCGATGAAACTCAAGAATTCCGAAAGTCGGTCGAAGAAAAAATTTTAAAAATTATAGCCAAAGAAAATGTTGAAGAAACACCAGCAGCTATCACTAAAAATAAGAGAGAGAAAGATTTGGATTATCTCTTTGATGGTGAAGCTTTATCTCAAAGTTTTGAGAGAATGGCAAGTTTTGAAAGTAATAATCCAAATAATCTGGATAATGTAAACGAAAGAGAAATAAATAGCTTCAAAATGGAGCCAAATATTCCGCGTGGTGACAACCCTCTTCATTGGTGGCACTCAAAACGCCATAAGTTTCCTAAACTGGCTAGGCTGGCGAGAAGATACTTAGGTGTCCCAGCATCAAGTACACCCTCTGAAAGGGCTTTTTCCACAGCTGGAAATATTATTAGCTCAAAACGCAACTGTTTACTACCCGAAAATGCTAATTTATTGATTTTTCTCTATCAAAATAGAAGTATTACAGAAAACAAATTCAATAATTAACTTAAGAGTCATTTTGATAAATAAAATATTGTTAAGTGTTAATTCATTAAATAAATTACCTTCGTTATTTTTGTCATAAAAAATCAATATTATTATTTTTTTAACCTGTCTGTAGGTAAAGAATCAGCGAATAGCTGAAAAAAGAATTAGCCGTTTAGCCGGTTAGCCGTTGGCTAATTAGCTGAGCTAATTAAGCCTATCGGTTAGCTAGCTAATTAATTTAGCTAACTTTTTTAGCCGGCTTGGCTGGTTAAATTGTACAGCCCTATTAGATAGAGTTCATATAAATTTATCTATTCCATAGGTTTTAATAAAAAAATAAACGTATGAATTTCTTTTTTAAGTAGTCAGGTAAATTTAAAAAACGACAGCTGATTAAATTTGCGATTGCAGCTACTTAAAATTTAAATAACAACAAGAAATAACACTTATAAAGATTTATTACTTTTAGAATTGAATATTTCGCAAAAGCACAAGTGTAAATATTTTATATTTCTAAACGGTTTCTGGATAAAAACATTAAAAATAAATAATTAATTTCTACAAAGACAATATGTCAGTACTGTATTTACTTCATTTTTTCAATATCTCTTAAAAATCGATCGCATGATTGATTCATTTATTTCATAGTTTACCATACATTATTCAGTTAGTAATATTTAATGACTTTGAATCTTCAACAGGTGACATGGTGATTTTTGAAATTTTTAATGCCGATGAAAATCAAGTAGTAAAACTAAATAGTCTTCCAAAAGGTTTTGAAAATCCTATCAACGCAGATGAAAAGTATAGGCTTGTTGGAGTAGTAGATTTGACCCAAAGAGCTACGAGAAGAAGATCTCATGAAAATGTAAATTCCGAAGTAGGAACTATGGGACATTTTACTGCAATCTGTTTGAGAGAAACAGAATGGTGGGAATACGATGACACCCAAGATCAACCACGTATGAAAAGAGGATCAGCATATCTAAATGCACAAATTTTAGTTTATGTAAGAGAATAATTAATTTCAAGATAATAATAAAAGTAATACTTCTACTAATTTTTCCGACCGTGATAATATAATTCTTTTCTAACCCGTTCCTGCCTTTACGGTCATTTTTTTCTGCTAGTATAAATCTAATTCAAGTGGATGGTAATATTCCATCTTCACTAACAATTTGGGACTTAGATTTATACTAGCAGAAAAAAATGACCGTAAAGGCAGGAACGGGTTAAAAAAGAAAAGTAATACTGTTGAAAAAAGGGGAAAATTGAATCAAGTTTCTAACATTTTTTTTTAACTCCCCGCTAAGAAAATCGAAGATTTTCGAAAATCGGGAAGTTAATGGTTTTACCCCGTTTCGCAAAAATCGAGTTTTCATCAGATCTCGACGATTTTAGGGCTCAGGAAGCTTCCCTGATTAACCCCGCGATGGTGTCTATATGTCTGTATACTGATAGAAAATTTATGTTGACTTAAGAGATATTTTCTTGATCTAAGAATTTATTTTGGAAGACAAATGATTATTTTGCTTTAAGAATTTTTTGTCTTGATTTAGATTTTCTTGGCTTAGGAGCTATATTATCTTCAATCGATACATTTAAGCTTTTCAATCAAAATAACATTATCGTTTAAAAAACTTAAAATAACTCATCAAAGTATATTTAAAAAACTAAATAGTCTAGAATTGTTATATCAAATAAAAATTATTTCTTGGAAATAAGTAAATTAATTAATGACTCAAAAAAAAGCCATTCTTAACACGAGTCGGTAACATCTTGAATCAATGATATCGCCTATCTTGAACCAAGAGACAAAAATTCTTAAAAGAAATATATCTATATTTAGTTTCAAGAGTTCAAGTTTTAAAGAAAAAAAATTGGGAAAACGGTTGACACTGAAGGCCATCCCTGCAACTTCCCGCTAATTCCATACTTAGGCGCTTAAAATTGCACCAATGATGTTTTTGAGCTTTTCGAGCTTAAAAATACAATTTATGGGTCATTTTGAGCTCTCCAAGCTCAAAGAGATTGCTTTCCTATGCTTTTGAGCTCTTCGAGCTCAAAAGTCTGATAGAGATTTGATAAGACACTATTTTTTGAATTTTTAAACCGCAATAACTTTTGAATGAATAACCGATTTTCACGCGGTTGGCAGTATTCGACGCAGTTTTTCAAGCCTCACAAAGAATTTCAAATTTTGAATTGATCGCGCTACGAATTTCGGAGCTATTCCGAAAAAACACTTTTTTCGGTTTTCTTTCGTTCACGATATCTCTCGAACGAATCAACCGATTTTGACCGGACTGGTGGCGATCGACGTGGTTTTTCGAGGTTAAGAGCTGATTAGTTTTTGGAATTTAACCATAAAGCCGTTTGAAAGTTATTCCAAAAAAACCACATTTGAAAAAAATTTTTTTTTCAGTTTTTTGAAGATTTCTCAAAATCTATTGATCTGAATCGGTCCAAATAGTTTTCAAAATCTAAGTTTGGTCAAGCCCTTTCGAATGGCACCAACCACGATGAAATCGGTCAAGCCGTTCAAAAGTTATAAGCGGTTCACATACTTTCACAGTTCGAAAGTTATGAGAGATTTACACACACACACACACACACACGCACACGCATACACACACACACATACATACATACATACACACACACACACACACACACACACACACACACACACACGCACACGCATACACACACACACATACATACATACATACACACACACACACACACACACACATACAGACACCGTGACAACCTCACGGGGATAGTCAGGGAAGCTTCCTGTGACCTTCAAACGTCGAGATCTGATGAAAACTCGATTTTTGCAAAACGGGGTGAAAACAATAACTTAGTTTAGCCAAACGTCGATCTTCGGTATGAGACGGTGTGTCCATCTCCCTGTTGTCGCGGCGTCCCACTGCGATTGCCATCGTGCGATGCTGTTATGCCGTTCTTCAGCTCTGAGTTCCTCGGCACTTTGTGTGGTTGTCCTCTTTCGTTGTTAAAGGTTCCGTCTTTCCTCAGCTAAGACTCTGAGCGGCAAAGTTCCGGAAATGACACACACTGCTTCCTCTGATATTGTTCGAAAGGCGCATGCAACTCGTAGGGCACTCATACGATATATTGGTCCAGCTTTTCTCCATGAATCTTGCACCTCTAGTGCATCAGCCCAAATGGATATTCCGTAGGTGAGCACCGATGTGACTACTGATGACAATAGTATTCTCTTAGTTGATGAGGTACAGCGGGTAGGAGCCAAGCAAAATAACCAAACAAAATACGCTCCCGTGGACAAAACTCCCCTTTAATGGGTTGGTCGCACTAACTGACCTAACAAGACGATCGTTCTCTGCTGTGACCCACTGGGAGTGACCGGAACCTGTATCGTAGTTTCCGACGATGCAGGCCACGGCTGATGTGAGCTTGCTCTACCGAGGTGTAAGTTGCAGCAGTGGATCAGGAGCCAGCCACTTCGGGCCTTGATCAGGAAGTACGCAGTGAGTGTTAGAGATCGGAATCTTCACCGCTCCGAGCGAGTCTAGTCCGTCCGTGTATTCCGGGACTGGCTAAGTGTCGGCTAGGCCTCAGGGAACTGGGGTAGGAGTACTATCTCCGAGGGTACACCCGTTCCTAGTTATGGCAACCCGCTCCACTCCGTACGATGCGCTGGTAAATCAAAAAAGAATGAGTAAGTTACAGGAAACAAACATGAATAGAAACGGGCTTCATGCTCAACAAGCAGCGATTGAAGCAAGCGCTGACATGAAGAGAACGCAAGCGTTGGAGCGCCTTGAGAAGCTAACCATTGAGCTGCAAGAGTTTGTCCAAACTAAGGTCAATATCCACAAGGAGATAAAGACCAAGACAACCGGTGTGGTCAATGCTCTTGGAAGATTCAAGAAACTGGACGAGGAATGGCAGTCATCACGACGCCGCATGGAAACTGAAAATGAGACGGAAGAAGCAATGGACACTGGAGCCGACGGTGACGGTGAATCTGCTGCTGAGGACAAGGGTGAAACTGACACAAGGTCTGGAAACAGAAAGGACCGAGATTCGCCAGAGTCAACCGACAAAGTCACAAAGAAGAAGGACTTGAAAAAAAGCCCTCTCCAACGACTGGCAGGGCAGGGCGACGAACCCAAGAAGACGACTGACTGGGAAAAAGTACAGTCTAAGAAGGAGAAGAGAAGGCTAGCTAGAGATCAACTCTCAAAACAGCCGCCGAAGGAGCCCAGGCCAGAGCCTAAGCAGAAAAAACCACGCAAATGGATCAGACCCGACGCACTGATCATCCGCCCGGCCGAGAAAACAAAGTATGCCGAGATTCTGCGTCGTATAAAGCAGGACGTCCCAGATGAGCAGGTTCGTTCAACTGTGGATAAGATCAACAAGACCAGAAGTGGGGACTTGTTGATCACGATTTCGAGGAAGAGCACTGACAAAGGCCAAGGTCTGCAAAAGACGATCGCGGACATCCTTAAGGAGGAGGCCAAGGTGATTTGCAAGGGGCCACAGGAGACCATCGAGATCCGAGATGTCGATGACGACACGACGAAAGAGCATATTCAGACCGCTCTAAAGAGGGAAGCTGGAGAAAGTTGTGAAATCCCACTAGAGGCAATCAAGATCCGTAAAGCCTTTAGGGGTACACAGACAGCCACAGTGTCACTACCAGCAGCTGCAGCACAAAAGTTACTGGAGGGAAACTGCAAAATAAGGATAGGCTGGTCTAATTGCCGAATGAGAGCAACGAAGAGACCCATACAATGCTTCAAATGCTGGCACTTTGGGCACTTCGGATCGCAGTGCAAAAGCGAAGTCGACCGGTCTAAACTCTGCATAAGGTGCGGAAAAGAAGGACACAAAATTGCTGATTGTAAAAATCCAGCTAAATGTGCACTGTGCTTTGAACGGCACGGCGTAGAAAAGGCGGCTCACCATGCAGGCACGAACAGATGCCCCATCTTCCAAGAAGCGCTCCAGAAGATAACGAAGCCAAGAACATGAAGATAGTGCAGCTCAACCTCAATCATTGTGAGGCTGCGCATGACCTGCTCATGCAAACTGTGCGCGAATTAGAGGCAGATGTAGCACTTATAAGTGAGCCTTATAGACATCTGAGTAACCAACCCTGGGAATCTGACAGCACTAACAAAGCCGTCATCTGGTCCTGCGGTAAATGTCCTTTTCAGAGAACAGTCAACAATAAAGAAGCTGGCTTCGTAGCAGCATGGGTAGATGGCATCCGCTTCTACAGTTGCTATGCACCACCTAGTCTCTCTAATGACCATTTTGAAGACTTCCTTGATCGGCTAACTGAGGACGCAAGAAAACACTTTCCCGTGGCAATAGCTGGTGACTTCAATTCCTGGGCAACAGACTGGGGCAGCAAGTTCACTAATACACGTGGAAAAGCACTTCTCGAGGCAATGGCCACTCTGGACGTGATCCTTCTTAATACCGGTGACACGCCAACGTATACTAAAGGAGAGGCAAACTCAACTGTCGACCTTACATTTGTCAGCAGTTGCTTAGCTCGAAGAGGTTTTTCTTGAAAAGTATTGAACATCTATACAGCCAGCGACCATAGTGCGATACTATGGGAAATATCAACTGGCCAGAAACTAACAAGAGACAACAGGAGCGCTAGCGCGGTTGGGTGGAAAGTTAAGTCTCTCGACCCCACTGCTTTAGTAGTAGCCTTAGACTGCAATCCGATCATCGTAGAAACTGCTGAAGAGAAGACCAAGGACCTAATGAGAAGAGTCACCCAGGCTTGCGACGCTAGTATGTCTCGGAAACGTCGCATAAATTCAAGACCTTCAATGCACTGGTGGAACGATCACATTAGCATTCTACGCTCAAAGTGTCTTAAAAAAAGAAGAAAGTCTCAGGTGGCTATAGACGATCTAACTCCGCAGAGCTGTTGGCAGAGTATAAAAAGGCCCGTCGAGAACTGAACAGAGCTATCAAAGAAAGCAAAAGACGTTGCTGGAAGGAACTGGTCGCAGAAGTTGAGAAAGATCCATGGGGCAGACCGTATAAGGTGGTTATGACCCACTTGAAATGCCAACCAATGCCATCACCTACGTGTCCACAACTCCTAGAGAAGATTGTTACTACGTTGTTTCCCCAACAGCTGGTATTTACCTACAAGTTGGAGCAGCTTAATTCTGAAGACATCCCAACTATCACGTTGGACGAGTTGATAGAGGCAGGAAATCGAGTAGGGAATAATAAGGCGCCGGGATTGGACGGAATTCCTAATATTGCTCTGAAATCAATCCTTAGGGCAGCACCAACATTATTCCTGGACATTTACGATACATGCCTGAAGGAAGGGACTTTTCCCCAGAAGTGGAAACAGCAACGGCTAGTGTTACTTCCGAAGGGGAAAAAGCCGCCGGAAGAACCGTCATCCTACCGACCACTCTGCATGTTAGACACGGCCGGCAAGATATTCGAGCGCATAATTCATCAGAGAATAGAGGCTTTAGTCGATCCACTCCTAGCAGAGAACCAGTTTGGTTTCCGAAAAGGACGGTCAACTCTGGATGCTATCAAATTGGTTGTTGATATAGCCAAGGATGCAATCGCCGGAACGAGATGGAAAGGTGGAAAGAAGAAATACTGCTTGGTGGCTGCTTTGGACATCAAGAATGCCTTCAACTCCGCTAACTGGGACTGCGTTATGCGGGCTCTAGAAGAAAAGGACATACCAGGATACCTTCGCAGAATAGTAGCGAGCTACTTCACGAACAGGCTCCTGAAATATGACACGACGAATGGTACGGAAGTGTACGAAATCTCCGGAGGAGTGCCACAGGGATCAGTCTTAGGTCCTCTGCTATGGAACATCATGTATGATGGCCTCCTGAGAATAGCATTGCCTACGGGAGTCAAACTTGTAGCATATGCGGATGACGTAGCTGTCGTGATTGTCGCAAAGCACCTCGAAGAGATAGAAATGGCATTTGATATTACATTCAGACGAGTCAATTTGTGGATGGACATGATGAACTTGCAACTAGCCAAGCATAAAACCGAGGCAGTGCTCATCACCAGCAGAAAAACGGTAGAAACCATCAAGTTGAGAGTCGGAGAACAAGAAATCACATCACAACCATTTATCCGTTATCTGGGAGTGATGCTGGATGCACGACTCAACTTCAAACAGCAGGTGGAACATGTCAGTGCCAAAGCGTCAGTAGTGAGGGCTAGTCTCGCACGGCTGATGCCTAACATCGGAGGCCCAATGCAGAGCAGGAGGCTACTATTGTCATCAGTAGTCACATCAGTGCTCACTTACGGAATATCCATTTGGGCTGATGCACTGGAAACCCAAGAATCATGGAGAAAAGCTGGACCAATATACCGACTGAGTGCCCTACGAGTAGCTAGTGCCTTCCGCACTATATCAGAAGAAGCAGTGTGCGTCATTGCTGGAACCCTACCTCTTAGAGTTCTAGCAGAGGAAAGACGGGCCCTTTACCAACGAAAAAGGTCAACTGCACTGAGCCCGGAAGAACTTAGAATTGAAGAACGGCAGAAGAGCATAGGCCGATGGCAACTACAATGGGATGCTGCAGAGAAGGGTAGGTGGACGCACCGTCTCATACCTCGGGTCGACATTTGGCTTAACCGGAATCACGGTGAGGTCAATTACTATCTTACGCAGATGTTGTCGGGACATGGGTGTTTTCGAGAGCATCTACACCGCTTTAAGCACGATGACTCTTCGGAGTGCCCGTCCTGCCCAGGAGCTGCTGAAGATGCGGAGCACGTCTTCTTTGTATGTCCTCGTTTCGATCCACAGCGTGAAGAACTGGAGAGGATCCTGAACCAGAGAATGCAACCAGATTCACTAGTAGAAGCAATGTTGTCATCAGAAGCTGCCTGGAACGCTACCAACACGTTTGCAACAGAAGTCCTTAAAGACTTGCGTTCCACCGAAAGAAAAAGAGCAAATAGCAGAAGATAGAAGGAAGATAGTTAACACCTTAGCCACCAGAAGGAAGAGCAGTAGCTAGATCCTCCCTTCACGAAGTAATGCCTGACGGCGGTTTCCATGAGGGATTAGAGGAAAGAAGGAAAAGGGGTTTAGGGTTTAGTGGGTAGGGGCGTTAGTGTCGAGTTAGTATGACGCTGCGTCGAGTCGCCACATATCCAGGCCAAACAGCTATGCCTAGAATCCGTAAAAGGATTCCCCTACAAAAACACACACACACACACAGAAACACACAGACACACACACACACACACACACACACACACAGACACACACACACACACACACACACATACATACAGACACCGTGACAACCTCACGGGGATAGTCAGGGAAGCTTCCTGTGACCTTCAAACGTCGAGATCTGATGAAAACTCGATTTTTGCAAAACGGGGTGAAAACAATAACTTAGTTTAGCCAAACGTCGATCTTCGGTATGAGACGGTGTGTCCATCTCCCTGTTGTCGCGGCGTCCCACTGCGATTGCCATCGTGCGATGCTGTTATGCCGTTCTTCAGCTCTGAGTTCCTCGGCACTTTGTGTGGTTGTCCTCTTTCGTTGTTAAAGGTTCCGTCTTTCCTCAGCTAAGACTCTGAGCGGCAAAGTTCCGGAAATGACATACACTGCTTCCTCTGATATTGTTCGAAAGGCGCATGCAACTCGTAGGGCACTCATACGATATATTGGTCCAGCTTTTCTCCATGAATCTTGCACCTCTAGTGCGTCAGCCCAAATGGATATTCCGTAGGTGAGCACCGATGTGACTACTGATGACAATAGTAGCCTCCTGCTCTGCTTTGGGCCTCCGACGTTCGGCATCAATCGTGCGAGACTAGCTCTCACTACTGACGCTTTCGTACAGACGTGTTCCACTTGCTGCTTGAAGTTGAGTCGGGCATCAAGCATCACTCCCAGATATCGTATATGAGGTTGTGATGTGATTTCTCGGTCACCGACTTTTAGCTTAATTGTTTCAACTTCTTTTCGGCTGGTAATAAGCACTGCTTCGGTCTTCTGCTTGGCCAGTTGTAGGTTCACTGTATCCATCCACTGGTTGATCTTCTCAAAAGTGATGTCAAACAGATGTTGAATCTCGTCGAGGTGTTTGGCGACGATCACTGCGGCAACATCATCCGCATACGCTACCAGTTTGACACATCTTGGAAGCTTCAGTCTCAGGAGCCCGTCATACATGATATTCCACAGAAGTGGACCAAGAACAGAGCCCTGTGGCACACCACCGGTTATATCATACTCTTTCGGACCATTCTTTGTATCGTATTTCAGAACTCTATTTGTAAAATAGCTAATCACTAGTCTGCGAAGATATGTTGGCACGTTCTTCTCGTCGAGAGCTTGCATAATGCAGTCCCAATTAGCGGAATTGAAAGCATTTTTGATGTCCAAGGCAGCCACCAGGCAGTACTTCTTCGTTCCACCCTTCCATCTAGTTCCTGCGATTGCCTCTTTGGCCGTATTAACAACCAGGTTGATCGCGTCCAGGGTTGATCGTCCTTTCCGGAATCCATACTGGTTGTCTGCCAAGAGTGGGTCGACTACTGCATCTATTCGCTGATGGATGATACGCTCGAATATCTTACCCGCCGTATCCAGCATGCAGAGTGGTCGGTAAGATGACGGTTCTTCTGGCGGTTTCTTCCCTTTAGGTAAAAGTACTAACCGTTGCTGTTTCCACTTACGAGGAAAAGTCCCCTCCTTGAGGCATGCGTTGTAAGCGTCTAGAAATAATGTTGGTGCTGCCTTTATGATGGTTTTCAAGGCTATATTAGGGATTCCGTCCAATCCCGGCGCTTTATTATTTCCTACCCGATTACAGGCCTCCAACAATTCTTCTTCAGTGACAGGTGGAATGTCGTCCAGTTCATCTTGCGTTGACTGATAATTGAGACTGTGTTGCTGTGGAAACTGCGCAGTGACGATTTTCTGAAGGAGTTGGGGACACGTAGGTGACGGCATTTGTTGTTTCTTCAGGTGCGTCATGACCACCTTATACGGCCGACCCCACACGTCTTTGTTGACCTCGTATATGAGCTCTTTCCAGCATCTTCCTTTGCTCTCTTTTATGGCCTTATTAAGTTCACGACGAGCTTTTTTGTACTCTGCGATCAGCACTGCAGAGTTAGGTCGTTGATAGCCACGCTGTGATATTCTTCTCTTTCGATGACACTCTTTACGGAGGTTGCTGATATGATCATTCCACCAGTGTACCGCAGGTCTTGAATTCATAACACGTTTGCGAGGCATACTGGCATCACAAGCTTGTGTTACTTTCATTATCAGGACCTTAGTATGTTCTTCTGCACATCCAGTCTCTATCGGATCACTATCGAGGGCTGTTAGCAATACTTCTGGGTCAAGAGATTTCACCTTCCAATTGACGGTGTTAAATTGCTTGATAGGCCTCCTGAGGTTCTGGTCGTTAGACGTTTCCCAGAGTATCGCATGATGGTCACTGGCAGTGTAGATGTCCAGTACCTTCCAGTTAGTGTTACCTTTAGCAAGGCTGGTACTGACAAAAGTGATGTCTACAATCGAGCTTGCGTCACCTTTGGTGTAGGTCGGCGTGTCACCACTGTTGAGCAAGACTACATCTAGTGTAGAAAGAGCTTCTAGCAGCTCTCTTCCTCGTGCATTAGTCTGCTTACTGTCCCAGTCTACTGCCCAGGCGTTAAAGTCCCCGGCTATCACCACTGGATGATGTTGCTTCGCGTCCTCGGTCAGTCGATTCAAGAAGTCAGTTAACTCAGCAATTGAGAGGCTAGGTGGTGCGTAGCAGCTGTAAAAACGGATGTCATCTACTGATGCTGCTACAAAGCCAGCGCTGCCATTGGTAGCTACACTCTGGAAAGGGAGCTTACTACAAGCCCAGATCACAGCTTTCGTGGTGATATCCGTCTCCCAAGTTTGTCCAGCTAAATGTTTACATGGCTCCGATAAAAGCACAACGTCGAGCTTTAATTCACGTACTGTCTGCATAAGCAGGTCATGCGCAGCTTCGCAGTGATTGATTTTAAGCTGCAGTATCCTCATGTTCGTTTATTTGTCAGCTTCTGGAGTGCTTCTTGGAAGACTGGGCATCGGCCAAAACCAGACCGGTGAGCAGTGTCCTGAGAGCCAGGTTTTTCCGCACATAACGCACATTTCACTTTATTTGGGCATTGAGCAGCTTGATGACCTGTTTGCCCACATTTGATGCAAAGCCCAGATCGGTCGACTTCGCTTTTACATTGGGCAGTAGTGTGCCCAAAGTGCCAGCACTTATAGCATCCTAGTGGTGTCTTAACTGCTCTGACACGGCAATTTACCCAGCCAATCCTTATTTTGCCTGTCTTTCTGAGTATCTTCTGCACTATTGCTGCTGGCAATCGTACCGAAGCAGTTTGAGTACCTCTGTAGGCCGGACGAATTTTGATGACATCTTCAGGTACTTCGTAGTCATTTCCAGCTGCCTCTTGTAAGGCCTTCCGGACATCGTCTTTAGTTGTTTCGTCGTCAATGTCCCGGATTTCAAGCTGTTCCTCTGGGCCTTTACAGATGAATTGCGCTTCTTCTTTAAGGATGCTCTTGATGGTCTTCAGCAAAGCTTGTCCTTTGTCTGCGGTCTTTCTGGAAAGCGTCATGAGCATATTCCCATCATTCGTCTTTTGAACCTTGTCAACGACGTCACGGGTCTGATCTCGTGGGACATCTTTTTTAATCCGACGCAGTATCTCGGCATATTTTGCCTTCTCAACGGGTCGAATAATTAAGGCATCTGGTTTGGTGAATTTTCGCGGTTTTTCCCGCTTAGGCTCCGGCCGAGATTTGTTCACCGGTTGTTTTGGTAACCGCTCTCTCGCTTGCTCCTTCTTCTCCTTCTTGGATTGGACCTTCTGCCATTCAGTTACCTCTTTTTTTCCGGCGTTCTGCACTGCCGTGTTTTTCGGAGGGCTTGGTTTCAGGTCCTTTTTCTTCACAACTTGGCAGATCGTTGGGTCGGGAGAAGATCGATCTTTTCTCTTAGTTGACTTGCTGCTAGTTCTGCTTCTGTCTTCCGCGACTGATTCACCGTCACCTTCGGCTCCAGTGTCCATTGATTCTTCATTCACGACAGTTGCTTGAATGCTTCTCTCCGGTGTAGTGCGAGAAGTGCGTCGTACTGTTAAACGCCATTCTTCATCAAGTTTCTTGAATCTCTGGAGGGCATTGGCTACGCTGGTCGTCTTGGTCTTAATCTCCTTGTGGATATTGACCTTAGGTTGGACGAGGTCATTTAGCTCACTGGTTAGCTTTTCAAGGCGTTCCAACGCTTGCGACCGCTTCATTTCAGCGCTTGGTTCAATCGCTGCTTGTTGGGCATGAGGACCGTTTTCACTATTGTTGTTTTCCTGAATTTTACTCATACTTTTAAATTCACCAGCGCATCGTACGGAGTGGAGCGGGTTGTCATAACTAGGAACGGGTGTACCTTCGGAGATAGTACTCCTACCCCAGTTCCCTGAGGCCTAGCCGACACTTAGCCAGTCCCGGAATACACGGACGGACTAGACTCGCTCGAAGCGGTGAAGATTCCGATCTCTAACACTCACTGCGTACTTCCTGATCAAGGCCCGAAGTGGCTGGCTCCTGATCCACTGCTGCAACTTACACCTCGGCAGAGCAAGCTCACATCAGCCGTGGCCTGCATCGTCGGAAACTACGACACGAGGTTCCGGTCACTCCCAGTGGGTCACAGCAGGGAACGATCGTCTTGTTAGGTCAGTTAGTGTGACCAACCCATTAAAGGGGAATTTCGTCCACGGGAACGTATTTTATTTGGCTCTTACCCTCTGTACCAGGTACAGCGATCGTTCTCCCATCCGCTACGGAGAGACGCGCCTGGTAGCAGTTTCTCCTCTGCCCCAAGCGCGCGTGTGTGTGTGTGTGTGTGTGTGTGTGTGCACGCGCGCGTGTGTGTGTGCGTGTGTGGGTGTGTGTGTGTGTAATGTTGTGAACCGCTTATAACTTTTGAACAGTTTGACCGATTTTATCGCGGTTTGTGCCATTCGAGAGGGGTTGGCCAAAATTAGATTTCCTGTGAATTTTAACCGATTCGGACCGATATGTGGTCTTTTGGTTTTTTAGCAATAACTTTTAGACGACTTTATTAATTAACTCCAAAAACTAATCAGCTCTTAAGCTCAAAAAACAATGTCGATCGCCACCAGTCCGGTTAAAATCGGTTGATTCGTACGAGAGATATCGTGAACGAAAGAAAACCGAAACGAGTATTTTTTCGGAATTACTCCAAAATTCCTAGTTCGATCAATTTAAACTTAAAAATTCATTATGGGACTGATGCAAAACTGCATCAAATGCCGCCAATTGCATGGAAATCGGTTGATTTATTCAAACGTAATTGCGGTTTAAAAATTTGAAAAACAGTGTTTTTTCAAACTTCTATTAGACTTTTGACTTCGAAGAGCTCAACAGAATAGAAAAGCTATCTCTTTGAGCTCGGAATACTCAAAATAACACACAACTTGAATTTTTGAGCCCGAAGAGCTCAAGAACGTTATAAGTGCAATTTTAAACGCTCAGGTATGGAATTAGCGGGAAGTTGCTCTTGAAAAATATAACCAATGCCAATGAAGTTTCTGGCAGAATTTTTGGTACAATACCTGATGAATTAAAGCAGTATTTAGATCAGTCAAATATTTCAAAATCATCAAATGCGCTGAAATTTTGGTTTGATAGAAGGCATTTTACTCCCATGCTATTAGAGTGGAAAATAAAAAAAATTCAAAAATTTTTGAAAAAATTTATGAAAAATTTCGATTTTTTTTTGTTTTGTTTTTTATTTTTTTTTTTTTCAAGTTTACCAAGTAACTAATACAGAATTAAGAAAAAAATTTTTTTATTTCGATAAAAATTATGACCTTTTCAGAGAGAAATTCTTGCTCCTTTTATTTTTTTAAAAATTCAGCCAAGTGGGAAAAAAACGGTTGGCTGGATTAAATTGAAATTTTGTAGGGTTTTGTGGGTATATTGAACAGTAAAAGGCACATTTAACATTAGTGGTTTCCACAATATTTTTGATTGGGTGCTTGATTTTCCAAAAAACCACAAAAAGCCCTTTTTTGGTTGCTTTTTCAAATTCATGTAATAATTGAAAAAAAATTTTTTTTTCAAAAATCAATAGCCAATCTTTGTAGAGAATTTATTCAAGTTTTTGAAACCAACCTTGAAATTTCTGTGCGATCATTGGTTGCTGAGATATTGGTAATCAAAGACAAAATGATCTTTTTCCATTCAAACACTGATATCTTAGCGAGAAATGCTCGTATCGAAATTTTTAAAAAACCAAATTAAATCTGAATAAACAAGTTATCCGGTCCATATGAAGGTTAAGTCAAAAAAATTTTTTCCAAGTTCGTAGATTAAAAAAAAAAAAACCAAAAAAATTTCGAAAATTTTTTTTTCCGTGGTATTCTTACGATTACTCGAAAAAAATTTTCAAAAAAAAAATGTGTGTGTGTGTGCAAGTCACACACGGTAGAAGTGAAACTTTCGAAAAGTCCCCGATTAAATATACTCATTGAAAAGTATTGAAAAAATAAACAGTCCCTTCAAGTAAACTGTATATTTAAAATAAATAAAAAAAGAATTAGGATTATTAAAAACAATTTAAATCTCATCATTTTCAATACTTTTCAATTAGTATTTTCAATCAAGGGTAGGCTACGAGAGATTGAGATAGATATAGAGTGTCAGGAGTATTAGGATAAATGTAAGGTTTATTATTTTTCACCGAGCCTAAAAATTATTTAATATTTCAATGGGCTTGTTCAAGTTTACTAAGTTCTTCGCTGGACTGAGCTTAGATTAGTATAACTTGCATTGTTTTTTTTATAGATATTCTTTAGAGAGAATGTAGTCACTTTTAGTTTTTGGTACATGATCTGCTAAGATCTCCCAAGAGCTTAGTAAACTTGAACGAGCCCAATGTAAACAATTATATTACATATATTACATTAAGTCTCTATATTTTCACATTGAGCAAATGACACGAGGTTTATAATAACTGAAATAGGAAACAAATGCTCTAGTTTCAATTTGATTTATATATCTTTGGGGTCGTAATTTACAAGTAGGGTCAACCCCATTTTGAGCCATAACTAAGTGAAAAATTAAAACCTTTCAATTTTTTTTTATTCTGCTTATTTTTACGGCGCATTTAAGATAAAAATATCGTGAAAGAAAAAAAAATGATTTCGATAGCTTTTTTGCCTTCGAAAGAAAAAAATTTTGGCTTTCATTTTTTTGGATAAAATTTCTATTTGATATTTTTTTGATGTTTTAGATATATTTTTTTTTAAAAGTTCATAAAAAAATGAACAATTTAGAAAAAAAATTGTTCAATTTGATAATAAAAAAAAAATTAACACGGCTTAGCTTGGATTGATCCCACTTGTAAATAATAACCATCATTGGAAAACAGCGTCAATTACTGTTTTTGATCTTGTAGTTTTTGGCATAATTGTAAAATTAAGAAAATTAGAATATTCACACAAATAAAAATGCATCAACAATCAACACGCTTGCTTATCATTAAAGCTTACTCATACGCAGGCGCAAACACATGTATTAAACACATACTAACATAACACGTAGAACGCTCGGACCTGGAGCAAAATATAAATATCGATATACTGACTATCCCACTACACAGGAGCATACATATGGACAATGTTTAGTAGACGATAGTGGGGATGCTACGAAGAGTCGCACAAAGAGGAGACCGAGAACGTCTTATGTGTTCTATCTCATTCTCTCGCCGGCTGAATCATATACATTTATGTGTTTGTGTCTCTATGGACTTATTTTTTCGTTTCATCGAGTTTGAAATCACAATGATTCTAAAGAAGTTTCACTTCAAAAATTTTCAAACTTAGATCCGAAAACTAGACACTTAAAGCTACAATTTGCTTTTTTTTTTTTGCTGTAAGGTAAAAGCCCCGATATATGATCATGTACCAGTATATGATCACTCCATGTATTTGTATACCTATATTTGTGAATATAGATACACAAATACATGGAGTGATCATATACTGGTACTTGATCATCTATTGGGGCTTTTACCTTACGACCATTTTTGTATAAGTTACAGCCTGTTGAAAATCCCCCAAAAATTTGAATTTTTTTCTTGCTCCCTTAATTTTTGTGAGAAGTGTATGAAATAAATTAAAACGAGCATTATGATGGAAGCGTTGTTATTTTGTTCAAAATAATTTCGGTCTCTTACAGTATTTTTTCATTTTAAGTAATTTTTGTCATGTGTATGTGGAGCTTATTAAATTGAACTTATCTTTTATATTTTTTCGAACCATATTTCTTAAAAATTTCAATTTCCAGACTCTTTGTTACCTCTTTCACAACATTCCATTTCTACAACTACATCAAGCCTATCAAAGTGTTTGGTTTTTTCAGACTTTTGTGACGAATTACCCTCTGAACCACAGCCAAAACAATTGAAACTCTCGACGCCAGAGGTACTTTCGGCTATAGATCGCGCTAATGTGAGTAGTAGGCAAGCTATACATCTTATTTGCGCTATAGCATTTTCTCTAAGACATGATTTTAATGATGTTGCCATCATACCATTTAGCGAAATGGGATGGAAGTCCCGGGAGAAAAAAAATTGCTGAAAATTTGAAAGCGGAGTTACGAATTGCTGCATGTGTTGTGGTTCATTAAGATGGAAAATTATTACCTGATATAACTGGTCAAACTAAAGTAGATAGGCTGCCGATAATTTTATCAGGAGTCAATGCCCAGCAGTTTCTTGGTCTGTTTTTTCTATGTTTTTGGCGGTGTGCCACGTATTTGTCCCAAGACAACTCATCCCCGATAATTCATCCCCAACAATTCATCCCCGCGACAATTCATCTCCGATAATTATAATTCATCCCTGTGACAATTTAGTTTTCAAACATTTTTCCGTTCACAACATACATATTTCAGAAAATTTTAAAATAATGATAAAAATAAATAAAATAAAAGTAGAGCTTTTGTGATTTGTAATATTTTTAATTTCAATTTGTGTTCAATTATTCGTTGGTATAAAAATATATTTGTTCAATGATAGTATTTTGTTAATGATTTTATACCGAGGTTGACATTAATTATTAGAAATTCAGGTGACCGTCTCTTTTTTCTCATGCAAAAATTTCTCGCGACAAAAATTCTCAGCAATAATTTCTTGTACAATATTTCCTTAGAGACTTTATTTCTCATTGTCAAAATTTATTCGGTATTATTTTCTTATACCAAAATTTATTTAAATATTTATAGCTTATGTGTTATCCTATTTTCAGATAAACACAAATAAAAACCATGATAAATGGGCACAACACGCGAACAAGCTTATGTGTTGGTTTAATATCGAATAAACACACACAAAAACCATGATAAATGGGCACAACACGGTAACAAGCTTATGTGTTGGTCTAATATCGAATGAACACACAAAAACCATGATAAAAGGGCACAACACGGTAATAAGCGTATGTGTTGGTCTAATGTCGAATTAACACACACGAAAACCATGATAACAGGGCAAAACACGGTAACAAGATTATGTGTTGGTCTAATATCAGATAAACACCCACAAAAACCATGACAAAAAGACAGAACACGGTAACAAGCTTATTTGTTGGTCTAATATCAAATAAACACACACAAAAACCATGATAAAAGGACACAACACGGTAACAAGCTCATGTATACCAACGAATAATCAAACACGAATTGAAATTAAAAAATATTACAGATCACAAAAGTTTTACTTTTTTATTTCATTTATTTTAATCATTCATTGAAAATTTTCTAAAATATATATGGGTCATTCATATGACATATATATGTGCAGCCCAAAATTCTTCAAATTTGAATTTTTTTCTCTGAAAGCTGAGTTTTTTACACAAAATATAGCGTTTTGCCGATGTGCATATTTTTTGTTTCGTCACAATTAAATTAAATGTTAGATTCACTATGCAGTAATATAATTCAGAATAGTAATATAATTTTCTCTTTAATACTAAAATTATAGTACTCAGAAATTTTGAACCACCTGCTTAAAAGATGAGTCTATACTTCGTCACTTATCATGCAGATGGCGCTCACAACTCCCTCTATTTACTTTTATTTTGTGATTCTTTCTTGAGCGATTTCTTTTCGGATCGTTTGTTCTTAACAAAAATATAATTGCTCAAGTTTTTAAGTAATAATTATTGCGTTACTTTGATATTTCATCGCCATGAGTAAACGTATACGGTCAGTAAATTGTTGTAATCCATTCAATGAGTCACGTAAGTAACTAATACAGTGCACTTGACCTCTTATGTATAACCTCTACGTAGAACCAATTAAATTAATGGCCTTGTGTTTAATATTGACTTTTGACATCTAATTAAACGAAACTTTTAGATAAAAAAGGAGTTAAAGATTTAAGAAAATTTCCCGACGAAGATCGTTGGAAATTTCCTGACTTAGATGACACTTCAATGTTATGTGTGCGTTGTCGATTCCGTGTCAAAGAATATATTCCGCCGGCATCAGAGGAAGAGGAAATTATTTCAAGTCAAATTAGTGTTGAAAGTCTGAATATATCAGCTGAAATTTGTACTCAAGGAAGCAGTTTATCTCGAACTGTCAGTAATTTTAGCGACAATCTACGTGATTACAATGATCATTCTTTAGAGCGATTTTTGAAAATTCCTCTTATTGAAAAAGACAGGTAAAAATTTTCTATTGATTAAGTTTTTCATTTACTGAGTGAAAACTTACTTAATTATTTTTCTATGCGTTTAATTTAAGGTTATATTCTGAAAAAAATTATGGAGTAAAAAAACTTGATAAGAGCTATGCTGCCCTAGAGAATAAGTTCCAATCACAATTTGGAATAGTACCTGAATCTACCTACAGAAAGATTAATCAAGATCATTGTTCCATGATAGCTAAAGTGAAGAAATTATATAACGCTAAAAGTGTTATTTTTCAATTTCGTGTTTTATGTTATTGTTCATTTTTTCATATTAATACGATCGATCGTTTGCTTTACAGATCAATAAAAAAGAAGCTGCTTTCAATTTTACCCGACAGTTGGGAAGTCAGTCGCATAGCATCTGAATTTAACTGTTCTCGAAAAATGGTACTGAATCTTAAAAATGATATCAGTGAATCTGAGAATGTTGATTTAGACTCTGGTGAAATGACTACTAATACTTTGAATCTCACAAAAGTTCCAGGCAATCAGCTGCTTAAGTTAGATGTAAAAAAACTTGTCATTGATTTTATGAAAGCGAAGAAAACTCAAAACAATTAGCGGGCATGAAAGATTTTAAATCTGTGAAGTATTGTGATGGAAATCGAACTACACATGTCGTATGTGTTTGTACTATTCATCAAAATGTAAAATTGATGTTAGAAGGTACTTGTGTATTTGACATTCTCTATAATTGTACTAAAACTAGTTATTAATCTTATTACATTTATTCCATTTAGGATGTAATTTTCTAAAATTTGCGAAAAACACCGATTGGGTTGTAGAATCTCAGCCAATTTACAAAAATTTATTAAATAAATTAGTTTGTAACAATCCAAAAGAATCGTGCTTTTCCAGAATGTGCAATAGTTGTCCAAATAATGAAGAAATCGCTGATTATTTTCGTTTGTCGTTTAATGAATCTGATGTTAATGAAATCCAATATAAAATGTGGACATCAACAGACCGTTGTACTATTGTGAATGTTACTTCAGATTCCGAAGACTTCATCGAGACTTTAGTGACGCAACTTGATAAGCTTTTGAAACATGATTTTATTGCGAAAACACAAAGTCGATTTTTTCTGATACAAAACTAAATTTAAAGAGCGGGGAATTCGCCGTAGTATTTGACTTTGCGGAAAATTATGCATTCGTTGTGCAGGAAGCAGCTCAAGGCTTTCATTGGAATAATGATCAAGCTACTATATTTCCAATGGTGATTTATTATAACGAAAATGATACTATTAAGCATTTGAGCTTTGTTGATATTTCAGATTGTCTTAAGCACGACACAGTTTTAATTTATTTATTTCAAGAGCAATTGATTGCCTTTCTTAAAAAGAAGTTTGCTGTCATCAATACGATTTTTTACTTCTCTGATGGAGCTCCACAACAATTCAAAAACAAGAAAGCATTTACAAACTTATGTTATCATTATGCTGACTTCGAAATCAACGCTGAGTGGCATTTTTTTGCAACTGCCCATGGCAAAGGACCATGCGATGGTCTTGTGGGTTCATTAAAACGATATGCTGCTAGAGCTTCATTACAAATGAAAAATAAAGAGCATATACTGAAACCACAAGATTTGTTTTCCTGGGGAACGAAAAATTTTACAAGCGTTGACTTTACTTTTATAGCTAATGACGATTATTTAATAAAAAAAAATGTGTTAGACGTACGATATTCTCAATCGAAAACAGTGAAAGGTACACAGTCATTACACACTTTTGTGCCTTTAAAAGATGAAATTGGATATGCTTTCATTAAAACTGTGTCCACATCTCAAAAAAGTTCAAAAATAAAAGTATTTTAATTATAATGAATTTGCGTTTAATTTAATTGTGACGAAACAAAAAATATGCACATCGGCAAAACGCTATATTTTGTGTAAAAAACTCTCAGCTTTCAGAAAAAAAATTCAAATTTGAAGAATTTTGGGCTGCACACCGAAAAAAATCAATTTTTCCACTTTAATTCGATTTTTAAGGGTCTTCTGATGAGTTTATGAAAAAATAAATATTTTCATTCAAAAGCTGAGAATTTTTCCTACAAAATACAATGTTTGTCGATTTTGTTTAAAAATGTTTTTCATATCAGAAAAATTGACGAAAAAGTTGAAAAAAAATTTTTTCCAAAATTTCAAAAAATCATAACTTCAAGACCGCTGCGTATTAAGAGCTAAAACTCTCAGGGAATTTTTGTCTCATGATAGAGAAAACCTCCATGAATTTTAAACATAATCCGCGAGGGTCGCCCCGTAAAAATGTTCTTATTTGGTGGAATGACCCATATTAGGGTGATTCAAAAAAACTTTTTAATTTTTTTTTTTAACTCTTACCCTCTCAAATGTTTCTATTTGATATAAAAAAAATCCTCATTAAACACGAGCCCTATAGCTCAACTCTAAGGGGTCGCTTTTATTATTTTAGTTTCACATCTAATTAACATGGGAAAAATTCTTTTTTGTTTTAAATTGAATTTACATATAATTTACGCAATTTTTTACAAAAAACGTTTTAATATTCTTAAAGTAGAGTCTTTGAGCTTTACAAAACTCTAGGACAAAGTATGATTATCTCTACAAAAAGACTAGTTACAGCCATTTAAAAATAACCAAATTTCGAAATTTAAAGAAATAGTTGGCAATTGGGTCATTCCATGTCAGATTGACAAATAGTTGGAATCGATCTTTTTCGATTTCTACAAATTTTTATCAGAAGTTTTCGTTTATCATAAAACGAAGTTCTGCCAAAGGAAAAACAATAAAAAAATTTTTTTCAAAAGATATGCAAATTCAAAATTTAGCAATTTTTTCAGTTTTTCAATTTTGTTTTTGTAATATCTCGAACGCTATTGTAGATATAGAAATTACCTTTTTTGGTTAAAAGGGGACACTTGGGGTTATTGAAAAAAAAATATTTTTGAAAAAAATTTTTAAAAATGCCAAATTTGTCAAATTTTGAATTTTTGAAAATTGTTAAAAATTCAAAATTTGACAAATATTGCATTTTTGAAAATTTTTTTTCAATAACCTTAAGTGTCCTTTTTTAAACAAGAAAAAGGTCATTTCTATATCTACAATAGCGTTCGAGATATTACAAAAACAAAATTGAAAAACTGAAAAAATTGCGAAATTTTGAATTTGCATATCTTTTGAAAAAAATTTTTTTATTGTTTTTCCTTTGGCAGAACTTCGTTTTATAATAAACGAAAACTTCTGATAAAAATTTGTAGAAATCGAAAAAGATCGATTCCAACTATTTGTCAATCTGACATGGAATGACCCAATTGCCAACTATTTCTTTAAATTTCAAAATTTAGTTATTTTTAAATGGCTGTAACTAGTCTTTTTGTAGAGATAATCATACTTTGTCCTAGAGTTTTGTAAAGCTCAAAGACTCTACTTTAAGAATATTAAAACGTTTTTTGTAAAAAATTGCGTAAATTATATGTAAATTCAATTTAAAACAAAACAGAATTTTTCCCATGTTAATTAAATGGAAAACTAAAATAAAAAAAGCGACCCCTTAGAGTTGAGCTATAGGGCTCGTGTTTGGTGAGAATTTTTTTTATATCATATAGAAACATTTGAGAGGGTAAGAGTTAAAAAAAAAAATTAAAAAGTTTTTTTGAATCACCCTAATATATATATTTTGAACGAAAAAATGATGAATTGTCGGGGACGAATCGTCTTGAGACCAATACGCAGTCGACCCTTTTAAAACAACATTTCAAAATTCAATATTTCAGGAAAAAGCATGACGGAGATGATTATAAAGAGTTTTTGGAATTAATTTTAATATTTTTGGATGATACTCTAAAAAATGGAATTACTTTTAAAGCTCCAGGACCAAACTACCATGCAAGATAGGTGTCAAAAGCTCTTTATGCACTATAAATGTTTGTGTTTAAGGAACAGTTCCAATTAAATGCAATGGAGAAAAAGACCATTCAGCAGTCGAAATGGAAGTAGATTACTCAAGTTGAATTTTTTAAATTTCTGTTCATACTTATTTCAATGTTAACAAAAAAATCGTCACACTTTCCGACCCCATCTTGAAAAAAATCGTTACATTTTCTTTCACTTTGTACCGTCACGACGCCATAAGTGATTACTTAAATTGAGGAGTGACTTATAAAGAAATATTTTAATTATAACAAATTATAAAATAAATGGACTAATGGAAATTCATTTGAGTAAATAGTGAAAGTGAGAGATTATTTTTTTATTGTCTTGAAAAATCATCACGTGATTATGATTTTGATATTATTTTTATGTTAACCTCACTTTTGATTGTAAGTAGTGGTAAATGTATATGAAATTATTGAAATTAACCATCATCTATATATATATAGTATGGGAGTATATATATATATATATATGTATATATATATATATATATATATATATATATATATATATATATATATATTAGGGTGTTTCAAAAAAAAAAAAAATTTTTTTTTTAATGGTGTTGAAAAGTTGAAAGTACATTTAAAAACAAAAATTTTGGCGCCTATTAGAGCCCTTAATATTAATATTAAGGTTTGCCTCAATTCATTTGTAATTTTTCTATTTAAATAACACGAGAAAACTTTTTTTTTATTTATGAATTTTAATTACTTCGGAATGGCTTGTTTACGCAATATCCCAGAGAGAGGTCTTATAGGAAATTTCACGCTCTACAAAAACGTCTGAAGGTCAAAGTTCCTCAGATCAACCGTTTCAAAGATATTTGCAATCAAAAATAACACCAATCAAAAATTTCAAATATTTTCCAATAAAATTGCAAAAAAAAATCATACTTTATATTGATATTGTTTTTTTTTTGTAAAATCAATTGAATTCTGTTAATTTGATATTTTAATTTTTTTTTTTGCTTATTTACTCCATACGTAACTCACAAAAAGTACAAATACATAAATATAAAGGTTAAAATTATTAAACAAATGATTTTTGGGTCTCTTTTATAACAAATTTATTTTATTTTCTACCGAATACTAATAAATTCTATTAAACAATCAATTCTTTATAACAAAAAACAATATTTAACAACAATTTATAAAATTTTTTCTAACTTGAAAATATTACAGTTTTATAAAATTATTTTTATTGCAATTAGGATATTGTTTTCTGTGTTCTGTTACTACTTGCAATAAATACCGAAGCTGTTCTTCATTTTTCGTTAAGCATCGATTATACTGCTCTATCAATGTCACGCCGCGTTCTGCTACATCATTTACAACTTGAAGTTTCTCAAAATACTCCAAGTTTCTTTTGTAATTTAGATTCTGAGGCCACAAAGTTACATCCTCATCAATGAAATCATACGACAAATCAAACGATTTAAACAGATTTATCGATCTCATAGATACAAATTGACTAAGATCTTTATTTAATAATGACTCTAAATTTTTCTTATCGATTATAAAACGACTCGTTGTAGTTTCATTGGTTTTTTATAGCATGAACTATTCTTCTTTTTGTTTCAACTGAAACAGTTTCGTCAAAGAGAGATAAAACAGACAACTCGTTATTTAAATACCACAAGTGATCGGCTAATTTTTCTGAGCATGCCCGTGAAATAGTATTATTAAATTTTTTATATGAAATTAATTCTTTAATTAAAGTTAAATCATTATTAGGTGCTGCGATAGCGCACGGCGTAATATACCAAGCTTTTAAATAGAATATTATGATAAATAAACTAAGTTCTCGTAATCCAGCTATTTCTGATTTAGTAAGATGAAACTTATTTCTGAATAAAAAAATTTTTAAACTATATATTGCTTTAGCCATCCACGTTGCATGATGGACGGCTCCAGGACGCTTAAATGTAATATTTGTGGTAGTAGCACTCAAAAATATCGATGATAATTGCAGGAGTTCACGGTAATCGTCACGACAATGATCCATCTAAAAAAAAAGTTCAAAGTCAAAATAAAATTAATGACATTGCAACCTCAAAGTAAAGAACATTAATTATTATCAACTGATGTGAAGTATAAAGTACAAAATATTTTACAAATGCAATTTTAATCGTTAATGATGATTAAGAGTGTAATAATCATGTGAAATTGATTTCCAATATTTTTATTTACAACGGGGTTAATTATTAAGTGTAAAATGGATGATTATACGGAACTTCATAAATTCTCATGTTTCACTTTAACATCAGTTGATAATTCTTTAGCGCTGGATTAAAAAATTTTACTTCTATTTGATTATTAACGAATTTCAAAATTTCATCTTTGATTGGTGTTATAACTTCCAAAATACTACAGCGTATTTGACGCTGTAGTATCAGAACACAATGCTTTGATGTTATCAGTATTAATATTCCATTGTTTTACTGTTGTAATAGTAGCTGAAGCTTGATTTTGTCCAGTTCCAGATTCTAGTTTGGGGACTCCTAACAGTTGAAATTTACCTGATGATGATAAAATAATAGGAATCCGGTCAACTTGTTCTATACCTGTAATATCTGACAACAGTTTTCCATCAAAACGTAGCACATAATTATCAGTTTCCAAATTAGTTTTCAGATTTAACGTCGCTTCTTTGCGAAATTTTTCCCGTGCTCGGTGAATAGTCAAATGACTGAAGTTTACGCTTGCACAATCAATATTTAGGCTAGATAATAAAACAGCAAAAATGTAAGTCGCCGGCCTACTACTCACATTAGCTCTATCCAAAGCCGCAGCAAGTTCTGGTGTCATTAGATCAATTTTAGGAACTTGTTGTTTTGGAATTTCATCTTCATAATCAGAGATTATACCAGAAGTATTACTTTCCAAAGATTTCTGGGATAACTTAGATGTTTGACTTGATATTTCATGATTAACAACATTATCAGTCTCAACTGTACAAGAATAGTCAACATTGTCATTACCGAACTCTCCGACATCAAATGTACCACTATCATTATTGTTATTATAATTGACATCAATGTTCTCTTCATTATTGTTATCACTATTACTGTAGTTATTATTTTCATCGCTTACATCAACATCCATATCTTCAACATCTTCTAGAATTGGTTGAGAATTATATGAAATAAAACCACGTCGACTGGAAGATTTTTGTCCCAAATAAAATAATCTTTTTTCTTTATCCAGTAAATTTAGCACATCAGCATGAGCTATATCAAATAGTTTATTTAATTCGTCCCGAAAAAGGGATTCATTATTTTTTTGAGATTTTGACTTTTTCCTCTTACAGTTTTTTTGTAAATTCCTCCATCGATTGTGATTTGAGGTTAGTTTTAAAAAAACAGATCTTTCCTCTCTTGTCGGGATTTGTGCCACACACCAAATTTCGAAAACTTTGTCGACAGTGGTTGATATGCTTTCTTTCACTGAAAAATTTTTCGTTTTGAGATAGCATAAAATAAAAGTGACATAACCTCTTTCAATGAAGGTAATTTTTTTCCACCAAATTCACTTAATACATCACCAATCAAGTACACTGTTTTCACCATTGTGATCATAAAATTTATAACTTATATATTTTAATTATAAGCAAATTATGGTGTGACAAAGAGGTGAAAAACACGGACAAAAGAAATATGGGCGAGAGCTAGATGTGGTAATTTGACACGTGCGGGAAAAAAGGTATAAGTGACTGGAAGTGCAGGGAGTGTAAAAGCCAGGAAGAAACGCTAGCGCGTATGTGTTAATGTGTGATAAAATTAGTAAAAAAATTAAGTGAAGAGAGTAAAAAACATTAGAGTCTTGGAGTAATTATAAAGAATGTGAGAAAAAATACTAGAGATAAAAATAATAGAATGCTTAAATAGTAAAATATGTAAAAATGTATGTAAATTGTTGAAAGAAATAGAAAATGTATTGAGAGAAAGTGAGAGTGAGAACAGAGAAGAGAGCAATATAACAAAAGACGCTGTGCATTAGAGATGCTAGTCAAAAAGAGTGCACATGAATGTGTGATAAAAGAATAAATAGAGATAATTAAGAAATAAATTTAAAAAAAAAAAGTGAGGAGAAAACGTGTGTGGAAAATAGTATGGGATATGTTAAAATATTGTAAAAAGCAATGCCCAAAAAGTGATGAAATGTATGCCAAATATTAAAATTAAAATTAATGTAATTAATTTAATACTATGTAATCCACATAAAAAAGAGCTAAATAGAAAAACAGCGCTGCTTGTCTTTCTTATTTAGAAAACACTTACTGTAAAACACTGCCTATGTGATACAAATAAAATCATTATTATTATAAGCAAATTAAATTAATAATGTAACGAATTTAAATAACAATCAGTATCAATAAAGAAAGACAATGACGAGAAGATAGAACAAAGCATTGAAAGCAGAGCAACAAAGAGAAATTGGTACTGAACGACCAAGCTTACCAACACAGAGCTTACTAACTACATTACTCAAATCAAACGAATATACTACTTTTATCGACGGAGCTGAATAAAGCTCATTCAATATTTTTTAAATGAAAAAAATTAATCAAATTTTATAGTTGATTGAATTGATTTAATATATTTATAATTTTTTTAACATTTTTAATAAAATACAATGATGAGTGTTTGTTTAGTTAGTGTGATCAGGAACTTTACATTTTCATCTTACAAAAATTTATAAACTTTATGAAATATAAAATTAATTTGTTATAAAAGAGACCCAAAAATCATTTGTTTGATATTTGTAACCTTTATATTTATGTATTTGTACTTTTTGTGAGTTACGTATGGAGTAAATAAGCAAAAAAAAAATTAAAATCTCAAATTAACAGAATTCAATTGATTTTACAAAAAAAAAACAATATCAATATAAAGTATGATTTTTTTTTGCAATTTTATTGGAAAATATTTGAAATTTTTGATTGGTGTTATTTTTGATTGCAAATATCTTTGAAACGGTTGATCTGAGGAACTTTGACCTTCAGACGTTTTTTGTAGAGCGTGAAAATTCCTATGAGACCTTCCTCTGGGATACTGCGTAAACAAGCCATTCCAAAGTAATTAAAATTCAAAAATAAAAAAAAAGTTTTCTCGTGTTATTTTTTTTTGTTTTTTGAAACACCCTAATATATATATGGGGTATTCCATGCCAAATCGACCACTTTTGAACTCGACCCCTTTAAATTTTGCTGAAACATTTCCATTCTTTTCTACCCTTTGAAAAACACTTTTGAGAATTTTTTCAAATTTTTTTGGCCAACCCAAAAAAAGTTATGAATTTTTCAAAAAAACGGTTTTTTTATTTTCAAATAGCCATAACTTTTTTAGGCATCTACTTTTGGGGACCTTTTTTTTTTTTTAAATTTTTGTTTTTAAATGAACTTTTTGAAAAAATATATCAGAAAATTAAATATCATCAATTCTTCAAAATAATCGGCTTTTTTTGACCAAAACCGTTATTTTTTGGAAGTTCGACAGTTTTTTTTTTTTTTTTTTTTCTCAAAAAAAACTTCAATTAATATGACAACTTTTCCCGTCCATCTCGGAGTGGCTCGGATTTTTTTTTAATTTTTTTTATTCAATTGAAAAAAAATTGTCAAATTTTGAAAAATGGAAAAAAATTTTTTTTTCTAAGTTATTTCTATAATAAAATAAATGTAATTTAAATGTTTTGTGGTATAATATCCTTAATTTATAAGCTTATAAAACGATAGTAAATACTAAGATTCAAATTTGAACATATCAGTAATATCGATAATCTAGGGTATGACAATTATGGACTTATCTATAGTCAGTATACTAAAAAACTATACGCTAGTATGTTTCGATTCATAAGTAAGGCTGTCACGCTCATATCCAAACATAACCTGTTAACCTTTTGTGTGATGTAGTGAGAGATTTTTGTCATTCCATTTTTTAAAGAAGAGAATTATTGTTATAGTTGATTTGACCTTGTTTGAAAAGATAATTATCTTACTTCTACTCATCTACAGTGATTGGAATAATTTCATCGAGACATAATGGCATCAAAAATATTTTTCGATCGTTGTTGTAATCCATTTGATTTAGAATCACATTTTAAAAAAAAAAGTTTACGTCCAGCGACTGACATCATGAAAGTCACGTTGGGATTAAGTGATAATTATTTATTATGCAGTTCGTGTCGAAACAAAGCTTTAAAATTGGTAAAGGAACAAACAAATACTAGTAATGATACTACCGTTGATGCAAGTGATCATGAAGATGATTCTAGTGATAACAATGAGAACAGTGATGGTGCTGACAGTGATAGTAACATAACTGCCACAGATCTCCCGTTGTCCTCATCATTCCGTAAGTTTTTTTTAAATTATTTATACATTACTTGAATGCATTTTTAGCAGCTATACGATTCATTGTTTTTTTTAAGGTTCCTTGTCGTTTAATAGTGAACCCAAAGATTCACAATCAAGCTCGGCATCCCAAGTTAGTGCTGCAACTCAATTACCCAGTATAAACGATGCATTGCGACTATTAAATCAATCGCCAATTCCTTCAAAAATTGAATGATTATCAATTTTTGAGTAATAAATAAATCAGACGTCTGACAGCTTGAAAAAAATTTTGCTCTCAACTGCTGACGAAGGATCAATTGATGACGATGGTGAAAATTTTCGTTCATTAATTGAAAAGCTGCACGATAAATTCAATGATAAAGAAACAGAAAAGTCTTTAAAGATACAAATCTTAACCTTGTTACCTGAAAAATGGGGTGAAAGACGTATTTGTAAAACTATGAATACATCAAGACATTTATCAAGAGTAGCAAAAAAGTTGGTTGAAGAAAAAGGTATACTTTCAACACCTGAAACAAAATTAGGTAGGTATAGCGTAAAATCAATGGCTCTAATACATCTGAAGATTGATTCACTTAACATTTTTTTTATAGGGACGACAATTACTGATCAAATATTATTGAAAATTGCGAATTTTTACAACGATGATTAGTATAGTGCTTTGATGCCCGGCATGAAAGACTTTGTTTCAGTTCGAAATGATGATGGTAATCGGGTACACGTCCAAAAACGGCTTGTTCTGTCTAATTTAAAAGAACTTTACCAATGTTTCCGTGAAATAAACCCTGCAGAGAAAGTTGGATTTTCGAAATTTGCTTCGTTACGGCCGAAACATTGTGTGTTAGCAGGAGCAAGTGGAACGCATACTATCTGTGTATGTACTATCCATCAAAACAATCAATAATCATACGTGCCTAGATTTTCAGTTTACTCAATCACTTTTATTTCAGGTGCAAATGTTCATTCTTTAACGAGGAATACAGAAAAGTCGTTGAAACACTATAATGATTGCTTGGACATGATAATATGTGAGACTCCAACAGAAAAATGTTATTTGGGTGGATGTAACAAGTGTCCAGGGGTAGATGAGTTGAGTAACATTTTACTGACATGTTTTGAGAATCAGGAAATCGAGAATGTCACGTACAAGCGTTGGGTATCAAAACCAAGGTGCAGTTTAGAAACTTTTATACAGCCTACAGAAGAATTTATTGAAAACCTTTGTAGTGAATTGAAAGTTCTTCTACCTCACTCATTCATTGCAAAAGAACAAGCTAAGTTTTTAAAAACATTAAAGGAAACACTAAAACCAAATGAATATGTCATTATTTGTGATTTTGCAGAGAATTATGCGTTCGTAGTACAAAATGCAGCATCTGGTTTTCACTGGAATAATGATCAGGCGACAGTTTTCCGGTAGTTATTTATTATAAAGTAAATGACAAACTTGAACACAGAAGTTTAGTGATTATTTCAGACTGTAATAATCACGATGCTGTTGCTGTTCATGTTTTCATCAAAATAATAACTGATTATGTGAAAAGTCTTCCTGAACGCTGTAACAAGATTTATTACTTTTCTGATGGGGCTCCTCAACAGTTTAAAAACTTTAAAAATTTTGTTAATTTGTACTACCATGAAGATGATTTTGATATTCCTGCTGAATGGCATTTTTTTGCAACTGCCCATGGCAAGGTCCGTGTGATGGAATTGGTGGTATCCTCAAACGACTTGCAGCAAGAGCAAGTCTCCAGCTTGCGGTAGATAAACAAATAACAACACCTATAGGACTTTACGAATGGACTTCTGATCCGGATAACTTGCCAAATATCATAGTCAAGTTTTCTCCAGAAGAAGACTATAATACAGCATTGAACGACTTGAATGACAGATTTACAAAAACGAAACCAATTGTAGGAACTCAACAACTACATTGTGTAATCCCCGACAAAAATGGTTGTTTGTATGTAAAAATTCTCAAACTCTAATGAACATAGAATTTGTAAAATATTGAAACGCCAGAGAACATTAATGATTAAATTATTATATTGTTTTTGTAAAATCATTAAAATTAACAATATTAATTAATAAGCTTAGTATTTACTATCGTTTTATAAGCTTATAAATTAATTATATTATACCACAAAACATATAAATTACATTAATTTTATTATAGAAATAACTTAGAAAAAAAATTTTTTCCATTTTCAAAATTTGACAATTTTTTTTCAATTGAATAAAAAATTAAAAATCCGAGCCACTCCGAGATGGACGGGAAAAGTTGTCATATTAATTGAAGTTTTGAGAAAAAAAAAAAAACTGTCGAACTTCAAAAATAACGGTTTTGGTCAAAAAAGCCGATTATTTTGAAGAATTGATGATATTTAATTTTCTGATATATTTTTTCAAAAGTTCATTTAAAAACAAAAATTTTAAAAAAAAAGGTACCCAAAAGTCGATGCCTAAAAAGTTATGGCTATTTGAAAATAAAAAGCCGTTTTTGAAAAATTCATAACTTTTTGGGTTGGCCAAAAAAATTTGAAAAAATTCTCAAAAGTGTTTTTCAAAGGGTAGAAAAGAATGGAAATGTTTCAGCAAAATTTAAAGGGGTCGAGTTCAAAAGTGGTCGATTTGGCATGGAATACCCCATATATATATATATATATATATATATATATATATATATATATATATATATATATATATATATATATATATATATATATATATATGAGATTTCCACGTATATAATCACTCATCATGATATCTCTGGAAATATAAGGCGTAGAGACTTAAAATTTAGTAGGAATATTATTTTAGCCATGTAGATGTCAGCTAAGAACAGATTTTAAGAAATTTAAGAGAAAATTTGTTTCTCAGCTGAAGTAGGTGACGCTGCTTCCCTAAAATATCTAAAAATCTTGATCAAATATAAAAATTTATTGTATCAAGTATTTATGATAAGTTGAATTAAGAAAAAACTACTTCCACCAAGAATAAAATTTCAAGAAAAATTTTTACTTTGGCCAACACAACTTCGGTCTTCCTTCAGGCATCCGAAAATTTTCTTAAACCAAGAATTTTGTTCTCCGGTAAAGGAATTTTCCTTTCTGTGTGAGTTCTTAGACTGAAATACATTTTGATGTTGCTGAAACAAGATTCATACTCAGAATTTTTACTTCTTAGTATAAAAAAAACTTTTAATTGAAGATAATTTTTATTGTCAGTATGTAAAAATTCAATTTTTGAGGATTCACATTTGCAAAATAATTTATATTGTAAAAAAAATTAAACTTTTTCATAATTAAATTTTTATCCATACAATAAAATTTTAAAAAATAACTTGCATTTCAAAAAAATTTTAATTTTCAAAAAAAATTTTTTGTGTTAGTATAAGGGGGATTCTAAATTAAATCGAACAGTTATAAGGAATTTTATTTTTTCAATTTTTTTACATTTTTCGGTAAATTTTTTTTTTTTATTTTTAAATTTTTCATTTAATTTATACAAAAATTGTATTTCCACGTCAGTAAAGTGAATAAATAAAAAAAAAAAAAAAAAACGATTTCTTAAAGCTTGAGCATAACATGAATAATGTCTTAGTCAACCGGTAAAGTTCATGTATACGAGATAGGAACTTTCCTCATCAGGACTCCCGCTTGGACCAGCGGAAACGTCAAGGACTGAGGACCCAGAGGACGCAAGTTCGAGCCCAATACACGACAAGGATTTTTTCGATCAACGATTTCATTTCAATTCAAATTAAATTTACTAATGGGGTCTAATATAATATGAGTATCTGATCCTAAATTATTTTTAATGTTTTCGAAAATCATAATATTTTTTCTTTCAAAATTTAGATTGGATTCTGATAGGGATTTCCCCCTTGGGACCTAAAAAGGATTGCCCAATGAGGGCCGCATAGGACTTTGCATGACATCCCCATGTGGGGTCCCTATTAGGAAACCCAACGCGGGCCCAATAGGTCTTACATTAAAATTTCTAGTCGGGTATAGACTCCAACCTCTTCGAACTCAAAATATCATTTTTGTGTTATTTTGAGCTCTCTGAATTCAAAGAGATTGCTGTTCTATACTTTTGAGCTCTTAGAGCTGATTTGGTTGAGATAATTTATTTGATTTTCATAGAATTTTTAACAGGAGCTTTGTTTGAGCATTTCCGCTGAAATTTCCGCATTTGGCCGGAAGTGCCTGAACAAAATATGTTTTGAACAACCATCAGATATTCAAGCTCGAAGAGCTCGAAAAAGTAGAAAAGTTGTGTTTTTGAGCTCGAAGAGTTCAAAACTTCGGAAAATATAATTTCTCGAATGCTTTGAACTAGTACACAGCATGAAAATCCCAGGATGGCTTGCAGGGTCAACCGTTTTCCAGATTTTACAACTTAATTTGATTTAGATGTCTGAATGCGAAGATTAACTTTCTATTTTAATTTTGTAAATTTTACGCAGTTAATAATCACATCGGCACTCAAAAAAGAAGTAATTTGTAAATTTGATTAGACCTACTAAAGACTTACTAAAGGTTGTGTTTCAATGCACTGAAACCGAATTTTCAGTCGGTTTGGCCCATTCATCCCCAAAATTTTGAGTAAATTCTAAAAAACTGCCAAAAAATGCAGTTATGCAAGCGAACAAATTTTTTTTTTCTAATCAAGTATGTTTCAAGAAGTTAAAAAAAGAAATTTTAAATGGACCCCAAATTCTGACTTCATTTAAAGACGCAAAGTTCGCTGAAAAAATGATCGATGGTGAAAAAGCAGCTGGGGTAAGTTTTAAAAATAATTAAAAAAAAAAAATGTGTGTGTGTGCAAGTCACACACGGTAGAAGTGAAACTTCTGAAAAGTACGGAAGCCTGGTTGGCTCACAGTCAACTTACGAAAAAGTGGCGCTCCTTTCGCCAACAAGTTAATTAGTGCACGAGTTCACTAGTGAACTTGTGCACTTGTGGAGGCGACGCAACAGTATTAGAAACGCGCTTTTCGAAGGTGCCGCCATTTTGGCATGCGTAAATTAAAAAATAAAGTCTTATTTTGTTATTATTTACGTTACGCTACAACAGTGTAGACATTAATATTGGAAATTTTAATTTATTAATTGCTATTGCTGTAAAATCGCTCTTCTAATATTGTCGCGTCGCCTCCACAAGTGCACTAGTGGACTCGTGCACTTGTGGACTTGTGCACTTGTGAACTTGTGGAGTTTCTTTTATCATTTTAATTGAAATTTATGAGAGTTATAGTATGATATGAAAGAAAATATGATTAAATGATTGTTGTAAGTATGAACAATACTATTTTTTATATTATCTACTACTTTATAACTATTTTCTACGATTTTTTCTTTCTTGTGTGAGGTTATACTCGACTAAATAGGGAGCGTCCATAAACCACGCAGCCTTGTCGAGAGGGGGGAGGGATAAGTTTAAATACTACGCTGAGCTACGTAACGGGGGGGGGGAGGTAAAAGCAAAGCTACGTAGTTTTTTTCAAATGACAACTATTTTGTGAAATAAATTTATAACTGTTTAATAATTTTATTTGAAATACGGATGCTAATTTTTTCTAAGGAATTATGAATAAAATGTTTGCAAAAAGAATGAACTGTTAATAAATTCATTTTTTTGAGATAAGTACATTTATTAACAGCTAAATGATCTCTAGAAATAGTTAACAACTATTCACTAAAAGTTAATTAATTGTATTTAATAAATGATTTATATTATCAAAACGGCTTAATAAAGTTGTATAAAATATTAATAAATTATTTTATCAATGCATTTATTTATTTTTAATTTTCGGAAAATTTTATATATTAACGCAATTTTTTATATTGCATTAACTTGGGTGACTTAGACGTGGCTAGATAGCCTAATATATTAAGCAAAAATTATTATTATTCCTTCAAAATAAACTTTTTTTTAATTAATGCAAAGTAGAAAGCACATGGAGAGAAAAATATCGTTAGAATCAGGATACGTATCGTTATACTGACTAAGCACTGTATAGTCATTTTTTTAGAGATACGCTGTAAAGCCAATTCAGCTATACAGCGGATCATCAAATTGACGATCCGTATCATTATTTTAGGCCTTACATTAAGTTGATTCAACTATACAGATCCTCACGTTGACAAAACAGTTGCCTGTTTTGACGAAACTACATATATTTACAAGAGCTATTCTCTGTACGGTTTAGTAAAACAAATGAATCCTTAAATTAGAAAACCGGATCGTTATTTTAAGGATACGTCATTTGAGGATACGTTGGATAGTCATTTTAACAATATTTTTTTTTCCGTGCAAATATTGTGTAAAAAAACCACGTTCCATCGGGGCGGGGAGGGGGGGGTGAGGGGAGTCACGAGAAAAGTTACGAGGGGTGAGAGGGGTCTGAGAAGGGCTAAAATATGACCACATAGTTTATGGACGCTCTCATAGTTATATAAAAAAATATTTAACACGGAAATTTATGATTTCATACTTTCAATTGAAGTCGATATATCTTTGATGCATTTTTTACAACAAACGTTGTGACTGCATCAAATATTATACCTCAAAAAACATTTTTGTTACACTTGAATTAAGGGGGGGGGGGGGTAAAGCTAATTCGTATAAAAAAAAAGGCATATTTTTGTGATTTTTTTGCGACGACGCAGTTGAAATCTCTCTATTAAAACTGTTGGAGCTAGAGTAATATACTAATATTCACACGTGCACTACACACACATGCGCCGTCGCGTCGATCTACTGCGCATGCAGTTGCACCGTAATTTGGTATACTTGAGTCATTACTTGAGTCGAGTAAAGTCATAGCATTCCTTTCTATCGTTATAATAAGTCACTGAATAAATTCATCCGTCGTTTTATATTAAATCTGCTCTTCTTATAATTTATATCAACTCGATCCTTGCCTAACTCCCACAGGTTATGGGCCCAGAGGCGAGTAGTAAGTGAGTGATATAAAAATAATAAAGAAGTGAAAATTGTGAAATAAAAATCGTCGTAAAAATTTCGTGAACACGTGGTCGTAAAATAGCTAACCAAACATGGCGGACGGAGCGTCACGTATCGAGTTACTAGACAAACATAATTATGATGTCTGGCAACTGAGGATGAAGTCCATGCTGGTGAAACATGACCGATGGGGTTCTATAAGCGGCGAAATACCGTATCCGATTGGAAGCAACGCCACGGAGAGAGAAATTGCGAAGTGGAAAAATAGCGACGAGAAGGCCAAAGCGGACATTATTTTGTCGATTGGCAACACCGAACTGAAGACGATCACAAAGTGCAATACGTCGAGAGAGATATGGGAAAAACTGCAGTCAATTCACGCGTCGAAGAGACCAGTGAGAAAAATTGAGTGGCTGACAGAGGTAATATCTTTCAAAATCGACGAGGAGGATGATTTTCGGGAACGACTGAACAGCTTTACGAACGCCGTCGAGCAGTTAGAAGGTATGGACATCGAAATTCCACGTAATATGCTCGTGGTGCTAATTTTGAAGAGCCTAACACCAAGCTTCGAGAACTTTCGATGCGCAATTCGATCAAACGACGAATTGCCGACCACTGAGACGCTAATTGGAAAAATACTCGATGAAAATCGAAGTAGGAAATCTGAAGAATCGGCAAAGGATAACAACGTGTTGTATGCAGGCAATCGGTATGGAAGAAAACCGCAACAGAGAAAATTTAAGTCAAAAGGCAGCAAACCATGCTTCATATGCGGAAAAATTGGTCATTGGGCAGCTAAGTGCCCTGAATAAATCATAAATCTATTGGGTGACTGAAGGGTAGTTATGGACCACTCAAATAACTTAATTAGCAGAGCTCTCAGCGCGTAACCATAAGATCCAGTTTCAATTCTCAATCTGGGCTGTCCGAATTATTTTTTCGATTATACTAAAAAATTCCCACTGAGTGGTCCTCCTTTTTCCTTAATTCTTTCTTCTTCCCCTTTCCCAAACTTGTAATTAAAATAAGAACAAACAAGTTATTGAAATGGTATGATTGAAAATGTTTTTATACTTCCAGTATATCCTTTATAGCTTCATTTATATTTTATTTTATAATTAAAAAAAAAAATTTGAAATTTCTCATGAAGAACGGTTCATTTAATTCTGTCATGTACAAGATAAAATATGAATTAATGATTGTCAAATCTTTCCATTTTGGCATTTTTTTCCTGATTCATGCAATTCTCGAAGATTCTGGAAACTTGATAAGTTTATTACACGATGTAAATGAATGAAAAAATGAAAGCAATAACGTTACTGATGTTATTAAAATATCATGATTGAACAATATAAAACTTTAATTGTACAGTAATAATTAACAATCACAGTGATAAATTAACGTATGATGATTGAAATATTTTTCAATTTATTACAAACGTTCAAATAATCGCGAATCATTTCATATACACAAATAAATATACTTACATCGAAAATTGCCATTTTTTCTTCTACAGATTTATCTGAAAAAAAAAATTTTATTAAGTTATTTGTAAAATTAAAAATCTGTAAAATTAATTCATGAAAAATGTTAGAAATTGTTTGTACAAAAATAGAGTATGATAAAATGACCATGTAAAAATTAGTAATAAGAAATAAGAATATTAATGGATTATTCTTATTTCTCACAAAAACATAGGAAAAAAGGATAGTTTGAATCAAGTAAAAATTTATTTTCAACTTCCCACTAAGATAATTGAAAATTTTAAAAAATTGGGAAGTTATTGGTTTCATCCCATTTTACGAAAATCGATTTTTCATCAGATCTCGACATTTTGAGGTCCTAGAAAGCTTCCCTAACTATTCCCGCGGTGATGTCACCGTGTCACCGTGTCTATATGTATGTGTGTGTGCAATTTTGATCGCTTAATTGTGGAATTAGCGGGAAGTTACAGGAATGGCCTTTAGGGTCAACCGTTTTCCTAATTTTTTTCATGAAAAAGGTACTAAACCGTAAACCAAACAATCCAGAAAAAAAGCCATTCGGCAGCCGAAATGGAAGTAGATCTCATAATGAATAAAAAAAATACTACTAGGGTTGCATACGAAAAAAAAATAAATTTCTGTTACATTAAACAACAATGACGTCAAAAAAAATGCAAAAGTAAAATTTCATTAAATCTGTCTGAGAAAGTAGGTAATTTTTGGCCTAGACTGATATTGAGGTACACAAATTGAAGCTTATTTAATAAGCTTTCAGATGCCATTTATAGAATTTTGATAAGATATCGCGTTTAATTGTAATTGCACGGAAATACGGTAAAAGTGAAAATTTTTGCAATTTTTGAAAATTTTTGAATTGCTATTATTCCTAAACTATTCAATTTGGAGAAATAAATAAGTATTCAAATTGAAGTTTATTAAATAAGCTTTCAAATGCAATTTACAGAAATCCGATAGGTACAAATACATTGTCTCACACCAAAATATCTTAGGAAATGCCCAAACACAGCCCCTGTCAAAAGCGGAACTCAAAATTCCAATTTTAAAAGGTTCTCTACGGGAGTTACATTTTGGCACACCCTTATATATATATATATATATATATATATATATATATATATATATATATATATATATATATATATATATATATATATATATATATAAATACATACATATATAAACTTTTGAACCATATGCATTTTCTGAATCCGCTTGACGAACTGAGTCGAAATAGGGTAGAAGTATCGTTTTTGGCCACCTTAGCACCGTTTTTGGCCAGTTAACATTTTAATTAATTTATAAAAAATTATAATATTAAAACCATATTTTTGTTGAGTTTTAAAAAATTTATATTAAAACAAATTGAGTTTGTAATGGTTTATTAATATAAATTCATTTCTATCGTTTATTTAACCCTTCGTCACTCGCGTCTTTTTTAGTTTCTCGCTCGCACTATAGTGAGTCTCTATAGGTTGAGTAGTTGTAAGGCGGCGATCTGCTCATGACGCGAGTGACGAAGGGTTAAACAATAAATGGTACAGTGGCCACAAACGGTACTTCTACCCTATAGCAAAATTTTTAAAAAGTTCCGTCGTGAGGACCAATGCAATAGTTAGATTTCTATAAAATCTACTAAAAACGGAATATCATCGTTTTAAGTAAAAAAAATTAGGAAAACGGTTGACCCTAAAGGCCATCCTTGCAACTTCCCGCTACCTCCATACCTAAGCGCTCAACAATTCACTTATTTTTTAAGCTCTTAGAGCTCAAAAATATAGTTTTTGTATTATTTTGAGCTCTTCGAGCTCAAATAAATAGCTGTTCTATGCTTTTAAGCTCTTCGAGCTCAAAAGTCTGATAGAAGTTTCATAGAACGCAATTTTTTGAATTTTCAAACCGCAATAATTTTAGAATGAATCAACCGATTTTCTCACGGTTTACGGCATTCAACGCAATTTTTTGAGCTCTTAAAAAATCTCAAAGCGTAAACTAGTCAAACTAAAAATTTCATAGAAATTCTGAAAAAAACATTTTTTCCAATTTTTGAAGTTATACTTCTTTAGGCGCGTTATGAAAAAATGATGAGTGAAATTTTTAAATGCGCGCGCATCACTGTAACACAAAAGTATAATTAAAAGTATATATTTTTTTAAATGACTAAGTTGACTCAAAATTTTTGCTTTTGTCTTTTGTCATATATTTTATTAGTTCAACTCCTGCTCCCGGAGTGTTCAACTACTGCGGCTTGTCAGAATTGATTGTTCAACTATTACTTCTTTCATAGTCTATCTTAAAAACGTAGTCAAAATATAAATATTCAATTATCTGCGTCATTTTGGGCTTCAATCAATTCAAAGTTGTTTATATCTTCATGAAAATCACTAATTTGAACTAATAATTTGTAACGTTACGTTTTATGTAGCGTTACAGTAGTAGTATATTTGAGTAATGTTGTGAGTTTATGTTGTGTGAGTACGTTAATGTCGTAGTATTGAGGACTATCGTGAATAAGTGTGTGTAAGTTGGTTGTCTCGAGGATGTCGAGCTGTATCGCGGAAAAGTGACCGATGTAACGTGTCTCCCGGTCAGTTATCGATGACTGAACTCAGGTTCAGCCTCTTGGAGCGAGGTGATTATCGCAGAGGAGCGACTGAAATGTCGTCACCCCGAAATACGGGAGTTTGGCAAGCTCATGCGGTAGCTTGCGGTTGACAGGCCTCGATTGCTGGATGCTCGAGGGTAGTCGCGAGTGCTGTCAAGGCTCCCAGGGGAGCGGGATCACTAGTAGGTCTGGGACACTAGTTGTGTGAGTGGGAATAAGTGTGGAGTTATGTGTGTCTGGGAGTAGCGTGAAAGTGAGTTGAGCGCATGTAGCTGGTGGTATGAATGTAGTGGGGGTACGGTGAGAGGCAGTCTGGCTGGAGTAGTGAAAGAGTAAGGATTGTTTTGTGTGGAAGTCCGGCTTGGGATCGGATTTATTAGGGAGTCTGGTGGAGGTCTCGCAGAGGACGGACGTGCCGTCGCTGCTAGGCAGCATTAGATGTGTACGGTAAAGGGGTCAGTTGCGAACTCTCGTTGAGTGAGCATAGTGTTTGAGAATTAAGTGAAGCTCTCGTATCAGAGCTGGCGTGCCTCACGCTTGCTATTACCGTAGACGAATGGCCGGTGCCATTGTTTTGTTTCGTGTTCCTTTGGGACCGCTTCCGCGATATTTTAGTTATCGATTTAGTTTAGTTTTCCGATTAATAAGGTTGAGTTTAGTTTGAGAGTACCGATTAGTGAACTAGATATCGTTTAGTCTCGTTTTATAAGGAAATTACTTCCTCTGAAAGACCGAATCACGACCCTCTCTCCATAACCAGCATAACTGAGCGACACCGAGGTATTCCGTTACCGTCGAGGCTGCTCTTGATCTTCTGGGGACATAAAAATTAAGTTATCGTATCCCGGTTGCTGATACCGGTGAAACAAAAGTTGGCTGGCACCTGTCGGGGTTCCTGGAGGATCGGGAGATGGCTGAGATGGACGAAGTGTAACGTAGTGAATTATGGGCTGCCGTGAAGATCTACCACGTGAGAAAAACCTACGTTACAAATTACAACTTTCTATATTAAAAGTAGTCAAATACGTTTTACTTTGAAACCTGTTCAACTACTGGGTACTTTACCTTCCTTAAAAATCCAAGAACTTACGTGATAAATGTGTATATTGTTCTAGGGAACTTTTATATGAAAAAATGATGATATAATTGATTAAAATGATGATAATATGATGGTTTGAGGGTGACTGCAGACAAGCTTGAATTCTTTTTTTTTTGTGGGGTCAAGTGTACTCAGAATTTTTTAGGAGCTTTTCAAATTTTCCAGCTGGAATTTCTAGCAGTTCTAACAATCGCTAAAGGTTTAAATGATGATGATGATGTGGAAAGAGAGTGACTCCAGGTAGTCATTACTTTTTTTTCGAGGATTAAAATGTATTGAGCATTATCTAAGAGGCTTCGAAATTCTTAAACTATATCATTACTGTTAACTATATATGATGCAAGTTAGCCAAGTAGGCATGGTATTGTAAATGAAAACAATATTGTATATGCAAAAAGTATCGATTGAGAAAAAATGTACATAAAAATTAAGTCAATAAATAAGATATTAGTCCTTCTTTGGAGTACATTTTCAATATATGTATTAGTAAAGCTATATGGCCTACTACCTTAAAAAAGCTGATATTATTCCCATTTTCAAAGCGGGTAATAAACATGTAATGACGAACTATAGACCTATTTCTTCTATTTCCAATCTTGCTAAAGTTTTCGAAAAAATTATATCCAATCGTTTGTATGAATTTTGTATTAGTAATGATTTAATATCTGAAAATCAATTTGGATTTATGAAAAATAGAGGAACTGAAGATGCTCTTGCTTTTACCACAAATTATATTTAACAATATTGATGAGAAACTTTCAACAATCTAGCCTTTCTTGATCTTGCCAAAGCCTTTGATACTGTCAATCATAAGATTTTATTAGATAAATTATGGAGATGTGGAATTAGAGGCAGACCACACCAATTACTAAAAAATTATCCAACAAATAGGAGTCAGTACGTTAAAATTAATAATTGTAGAAGCGAATATAACTATGTAAAATTCGGAGTTCCTCAAGGAACTATACTGGGTCCGCTCCTATTTATACTGTATATTGATGATATCTTTAATGTATTACCTAAAGATGATGTTGTCTCATATGCTGATGATACATGCGATGGTAGAAACTGGAATGAAGTTAGTCAATGTCTAAATAATTGGTTAAGTAAATTAGATATCTGGTTAAAAAATAACTATCTATCGCTTAATATTGATAAGTCCACTTTTATTACTTTTGGCAGTTATGTAGATAGTTTACCAATCGACTTGCGACTGTTTATTAATGATAAAGAATTAAAATGAGTTGATAATATTAAATACCTAGGAGTATTTTTTGATTCTCATTTGAAATAGAATAAAAATGCCAGTGAACTTATGAAAAAAATTAAATATTTTACTTTCCTATTTTATAAACTAAGTAATTGGATCCAACCGCAGGTCTTAAAAACTATTTATCATGACTTGTTTGAAAGTGTTATAAATTATGGTATTATTGCTTGGGGTGGGGTATATGACAACTCCGTTAAACCGCTAGTAGAAATTCAAAATAAATTAATCACTAAAATGAAAATAAAAAATGAGTCGTTAATACCTTTAAAAATAAAAGATACTTTTGTTGTTAATGCTCTTTTATATTATTACAATGATTGTAAAATATTGTACTCTGAAAGAATACCTAACACTCGTAATAGGCAGTTAATTTTACCTAAAGTGAAGAAGACTATTAACACCAAAAATGCTTACTATGTAGCAATTAAATATTATAATAAACTACCAAATGAGTTAAAAACACTGAATGTATCTAAAAAAAGTACTAAGAAGAAAAATTTGTCAATTTATTAGAAATCTGAATTGTTAGTAACTTACGGTTGTATTCTATACCTTAGATATGATTGAATAGCAATTTGTTCTTTTTTATGACATTTGAAATTTTGTGCTTTTCATTTCTGCAAAAATTATTATGATTTGTAAAATGTATGCAAAATTTTTTTTCGTATTTTGTATTTTTTCTGGTTTCTATGCACAGGTGTAATGCACCTCTAAAGAATTTATATCCAGAAGTAAATAAATAAATATTTAAAGAAAAAAAAAAAAAGGCTTCGAAATAGACTACGTATACTATACATCTACATATATTAGCGTTCAGCTGACCGGTCGCAACTTCAGTTACATGCTTGACAGGAAATTTGTTTTTATATTTTGATGTTTTTTTTGGTTCTTAATCCATCAAATCAGTCTTCAAAAGTAACAGAATTATTCCTTATTAAATTCTCTATTTGATGACGTGCAACTTAGTTAAGTTCCGTGGACTAATGAGAGTGTAACAATAAAAACAGTAACGAAAAAGAGGCAAACAGAATTTTTCGATCATAAATCACATTCTGATGCTTCGCATCATGAGTCGTGCAATAAACGAAATTATCTACATTATTTTCGATGAAGCAGACGCTATAAATTTCCAAAACTTATACCGCTACTTTTTTTTTTTTATATTACAACTCATAACTTACCAACATTTAGTGTGCAGGGGCTGAAAATTAAACGAAACATTTCAGAAAAAAAAGATGTCTAGCTGTATGTTATAAGTGATAGTTTTAAAAACTGACCCAATTCATAATTTGAAAATTATTTTGAAAGAACACTGTTTAAAATGTTTTTCTTCAATCATATCTCTCGAGCATATTTAACGACTTAAAATCTGTCCACGGAATTCAACGCTGTTTTTACATGGACCTAATTTCAAATTTTAAGGCCAGACAGTACTCAATGTATTCCCAAAAATTTTAATTTTTTAATTATCTAAGTGTCAAATAAATCTAGAAATAAAATAAAACTAAGAATCCAAAGAAGAACACACGACTTCTTATTGCTCAATCTTTATAATAGTTCATTTAAATATTTTTCTAAAAAGTAATAATTATTAAAATAAATTTTCTGAAAATAAATTTACTACTGCCTACCCTTAACATCTAAGTATGTCAATTGAAAAAATAAATGCTGCTGTAGATGCTGGGTTAATATTATGAGCTAAAACTGGGCAAGAACTTTTTTGATTTATTTATTTATTAAGAATCAATTAAAAACATCATCAACATTGTAAAAAAAATTATCCACAAATAAGGACAACCCTTATATTTAGACATACGTGTATAAACATATGTATAAGATATATATTCTACGGCGGAATAAAACTTGCATGTATGTGAGATCGTTAACTTTAAAAAAATAGACACACATAAAGGTTATGTGCGATAAAAATTTGTTATTTTATAACAAAAAAATAAAGCTTACTGTCATCATCATTGTCAGAATCTTCAACATTCAGGGATATATCCGGTCCTTGATCAGAACAACTGTAATTCGGTTCAATTACTTCGATAACATTGACACTATCACTCGAAGCCATTTTGTATAAAAAAATTATGTTAGCCTCTATCAGTAATTCTTCAAAGAAGTTCTATAC